>NW_025745964.1:15000-55000 GCF_021184085.1 Oncorhynchus gorbuscha | reverse complement strand
GAGACCACCAGGGCCCCGCTCCAGAAACTACAAGACAGTCACATGGGCCCCAGATGGGGAGGAGCCTAAAGAGGAAGAGGGGGTTCTTGGGCAGGAAGAGGAAGTGTTGAAACGGGAAGTAGAAGAACATCGGCGACTGCAGAGGCTGGAGAAGGCGGGGATTAAAGTTCTGCCCGCTGTGATTCGCTACGGCAGGTCAGCAGGCATGTGGCGTGTCGGCCTATGGCGTGTGGCCTAACCTGTGACACCACTGTGGTCGGCCTATGACGTGTGGTCTATGCTGTGACATCACTGTGGTCGGCCTATGGCGTGTGGTCTATGCTGTGACATCACTGTGGTCGGCCTAACTAGAACTATCTGTTACTGGAATGGAATGGATGGTCTTTAACTAGAACTATCTGTTACTGGAATGGATGGTCTTTAACTATAATAATAATAATAATAATATAATATCTGTTACTGGAATGGATGGTCTTTAACTAGAACTATCTGTTACTGGAATGGAATGGATGGTCTTTAACTAGAACTATCTGTTAGTGGAATGGAATGGATGGTCTTTAACTATAATAATAATAATAATAATATAATATCTGTTACTGGAATGGATGGTCTTTAACTAGAACTATCTGTTACTGGAATGGAATGGATGGTCTTTAACTAGAACTATCTGTTAGTGGAATGGAATGGATGGTCTTTAACTAGAACTATCTGTTACTGGAATGGATGGTCTTTAACTAGAACTATCTGTTACTGGAATGGAATGGATGGTCTTTAACTAGAACTATCTGTTACTGGAATGGAATGGATGGTCTTTAACTAGAACTATCTGTTACTGGAATGGATGGTCTTTAACTAGAACTATCTGTTACTGGAATGGAATGGATGGTCTTTAACTAGAACTATCTGTTAGTGGAATGGATGGTCTTTAACTAGAACTATCTGTTACTGGAATGGAATGGATGGTCTTTAACTAGAACTATCTGTTAGTGGAATGGATGGTCTTTAACTAGAACTATCTGTTACTGGAATGGATGGATGGTCTTTAACTAGAACTATCTGTTAATGGAATGGATGGTCTTTAACTAGAACTATCTGTTACTGGAATGGATGGATGGTCTTTAACTAGAACTATCTGTTACTGGAATGGAATGGATGGTCTTTAACTAGAACTATCTGTTAATGGAATGGATGGTCTTTAACTAGAACTATCTGTTACTGGAATGGAATGGATGGTCTTTAACTAGAACTATCTGTTACTGGAATGGAATGGATGGTCTTTAACTAGAACTATCTGTTACTGGAATGGATGGTCTTTAACTAGAACTATCTGTTACTGGAATGGAATGGATGGTCTTTAACTAGAACTATCTGTTACTGGAATGGAATGGATGGTCTTTAACTAGAACTATCTGTTACTGGAATGGATGGTCTTTAACTAGAACTATCTGTTACTGGAATGGATGGATCTTTAACTAGAACTATCTGTTACTGGAATGGAATGGATGGTCTTTAACTAGAACTATCTGTTACTGGAATGGAATGGATGGTCTTTAACTAGAACTATCTGTTACTGGAATGGATGGTCTTTAACTAGAACTATCTGTTACTGGAATGGATGGTCTTTAACTAGAACTATCTGTTACTGGAATGGATGGTCTTTAACTAGAACTATCTGTTACTGGAATGGAATGGATGGTCTTTAACTAGAACTATCTGTTACTGGAATGGAATGGAATGGATGGTCTTTAACTAGAACTATCTGTTACTGGAATGGATGGTCTTTAACTAGAACTATCTGTTACTGGAATGGATGATCTTTAACTATAACTATCTGTTACTGGAATAGAATGGATGGTCTTTAACTAGAACCAACTGTTACTGGAATGGAATGGATGGTCTTTAACTAGAACTATCTGTTACTGGAATGGATGGTCTTTAACTAGAACTATCTGTTAATGGAATGGATGGTCTTTAACTAGAACTATCTGTTAGTGGAATGGATGGTCTTTAACTAGAACTATCTGTTAGTGGAATGGATGGTCTTTAACTAGAACTATCTGTTAGTGGAATGGATGGTCTTTAACTAGAACTATCTGTTACTGGAATGGATGGTCTTTAACTAGAACTATCTGTTAGTGGAATGGATGGTCTTTAACTAGAACTATCTGTTAGTGGAATGGATGGTCTTTAACTAGAACTATCTGTTACTGGAATGGATGGTCTTTAACTAGAACTATCTGTTACTGTTACTGGAATGGATGGTCTTTAACTAGAACTATCTGTTACTGGAATGGATGGTCTTTAACTAGAACTATCTGTTAGTGGAATGGATGGTCTTTAACTAGAACTATCTGTTAGTGGAATGGATGGTCTTTAACTAGAACAATCTGTTACTGGAATGGATGGTCTTTAACTAGAACTATCTGTTAATGGAATGGATGGTCTTTAACTAGAACTATCTGTTACTGGAATGGATGGTCTTTAACTAGAACTATCTGTTACTGGAATGGAATGGATGGTCTTTAACTAGAACTATCTGTTAATGGAATGTATGGTCTTTAACTAGAACTATCTGTTACTGGAATGGATGGTCTTTAACTAGAACTATCTGTTAGTGGAATGGATGGTCTTTAACTAGAACTATCTGTTAGTGGAATGGATGGTCTTTAACTAGAACTATCTGTTACTGGAATGGAATGGATGGTCTTTAACTAGAACTATCTGTTAATGGAATGGATGGTCTTTAACTAGAACTATCTGTTACTGGAATGGATGGTCTTTAACTAGAACTATCTGTTACTGGAATGGATGGTCTTTAACTAGAACTATCTGTTACTGGAATGGAATGGATGGTCTTTAACTGAACTATCTGTTACTGGAATGGATGGTCTTTAACTAGAACTATATGTTACTGGAATGGAATGGATGGTCTTTAACTAGAACTATCTGTTACTGGAATGGATGGTCTTTATCTAGAACTATCTGTTACTGGAATGGATGGTCTTTAACTAGAACTATCTGTTACTGGAATGGATGGTCTTTAACTAGAACTATCTGTTACTGGAATGGATGGTCTTTAAATAGAACTATCTGTTACTGGAATGGATGGTCTTCAACTAGAACTATCTGTTACTGGAATGGATGGTCTTTAACTAGAACTATCTGTTACTGGAATGGAATGGATGGTCTTTAACTGAACTATCTGTTACTGGAATGGATGGTCTTTAACTAGAACTATATGTTACTGGAATGGAATGGATGGTCTTTAAATAGAACTATCTGTTACTGGAATGGATGGTCTTCAACTAGAACTATCTGTTACTGGAATGGATGGTCTTTAACTAGAACTATCTGTTACTGGAATGGAATGGATGGTCTTTAACTAGAACTATCTGTTACTGGAATGGATGGTCTTTAACTAGAACTATCTGTTACTGGAATGGATGGTCTTTAAATAGAACTATCTGTTACTGGAATGGATGGTCTTCAACTAGAACTATCTGTTACTGGAATGGATGGTCTTTAACTAGAACTATCTGTTACTGGAATGGAATGGATGGTCTTTAACTGAACTATCTGTTACTGGAATGGATGGTCTTTAACTAGAACTATATGTTACTGGAATGGAATGGATGGTCTTTAACTAGAACTATCTGTTACTGGAATGGATGGTCTTTATCTAGAACTATCTGTTACTGGAATGGATGGTCTTTAACTAGAACTATCTGTTACTGGAATGGATGGTCTTTAACTTGAACTAACTGTTACTGGAATGGATGGTCTTTAACTAGAACTATCTGTTACTGGAATGGATGGTCTTTAACTAGAACTATCTGTTAATGGAATGGATGGTCTTTAACTAGAACTATCTGTTACTGGAATGGAATGGATGGTCTTTAACTAGAACTATCTGTTAGTGGAATGGAATGGATGGTCTTTAACTAGAACTATCTGTTACTGGAATGGATGGTCTTTAACTTGAACTAACTGTTACTGGAATGGATGGTCTTTAACTAGAACTATCTGTTACTGGAATGGAATGGATGGTCTTTAACTAGAACTATCTGTTACTGGAATGGAATGGATGGTCTTTAACTGGAACTATCTGTTACTGGAATGAATGGTCTTTAACTAGAACTATATGTTACTGGAATGGAATGGATGGTCTTTAACTAGAACTATCTGTTACTGGAATGGAATGGATGGTCTTTAACTAGAACTATCTGTTACTGGAATGGAATGGATGGTCTTTAACTAGAACTATCTGTTACTGGAATGGATGGTCTTTAACTAGAACTATCTGTTACTGGGATGGAATGAATGGTCTTTAACTAGAACTATCTGTTACTGGAATGGAATGGATGGTCTTTAACTGGAACTATCTGTTACTGGAATGGAATGGATGGTCTTTAACTAGAACTATCTGTTACTGGAATGGATGGTCTTTAACTAGAACTATCTGTTACTGGAATGGATGGTCTTTAACTAGAACTATCTGTTAATGGAATGGATGGTCTTTAACTAGAACTATCTGTTACTGGAATGGAATGGATGGTCTTTAACTAGAACTATCTGTTACTGGAATGGAATGGATGGTCTTTAACTAGAACTATCTGTTACTGGAATGGAATGGATGGTCTTTAACTAGAACTATCTGTTAATGGAATGGATGGTCTTTAACTAGAACTATCTGTTACTGAATGGATGGTCTTTAACTAGAACTATCTGTTACTGGAATGGAATGGATGGTCTTTAACTAGAACTATCTGTTACTGGAATGGATGGTCTTTAACTAGAACTATCTGTTACTGTTACTGGAATGGATGGTCTTTAACTAGAACTATCTGTTACTGGAATGGATGGTCTTTAACTAGAACTATCTGTTACTGGAATGGATGGTCTTTAACTAGAACTATCTGTTACTGGAATGGATGGTCTTTAACTAGAACTATCTGTTACTGGAATGGAATGGATGGTCTTTAACTAGAACTATCTGTTACTGGAATGGATGGTCTTTAACTAGAACTATCTGTTACTGGAATGGAATGGATGGTCTTTAACTAGAACTATCTGTTACTGGAATGGATGGTCTTTAACTAGAACTATCTGTTACTGGAATGGATGGTCTTTAACTTTACTGGAATGGAATGGATGGTCTTTAACTAGAACTATCTGTTACTGGAATGGAATGGATGGTCTTTAACTAGAACTATCTGTTACTGGAATGGAATGGATGGTCTTTAACTAGAACTATCTGTTACTGGAATGGAATGGATGGTCTTTAACTAGAACTATCTGTTACTGGAATGGAATGGATGGTCTTTAACTAGAACTATCTGTTACTGGAATGGAATGGATGGTCTTTAACTAGAACTATCTGTTACTGGAATGGATGGTCTTTAACTAGAACTATCTGTTACTGGAATGGAATGGATGGTCTTTAACTAGAACTATCTGTTACTGGAATGGAATGGTCTTTAACTAGAACTATCTGTTACTGGAATGGATGGTCTTTAACTAGAACTATCTGTTACTGGAATGGAATGGTGGTCTTTAACTAGAACTATCTGTTACTGGAATGGAATGAACTATCTGATGGAATGGATGGTCTTTAACTAGAACTATCTGTTACTGGAATGGATGGTGGTCTTTAACTAGAACTATCTGTTACTGGAATGGAATGGATGGTCTTTAACTAGAACTATCTGTTACTGGAATGGAATGGAATGGATGGTCTTTAACTAGAACTATCTGTTACTGGAATGGATGGTCTTTAACTAGAACTATCTGTTACTGGAATGGATGATCTTTAACTATAACTATCTGTTACTGGAATAGAATGGATGGTCTTTAACTAGAACCAACTGTTACTGGAATGGAATGGATGGTCTTTAACTAGAACTATCTGTTACTGGAATGGATGGTCTTTAACTAGAACTATCTGTTAATGGAATGGATGGTCTTTAACTAGAACTATCTGTTAGTGGAATGGATGGTCTTTAACTAGAACTATCTGTTAGTGGAATGGATGGTCTTTAACTAGAACTATCTGTTAGTGGAATGGATGGTCTTTAACTAGAACTATCTGTTACTGGAATGGATGGTCTTTAACTAGAACTATCTGTTAGTGGAATGGATGGTCTTTAACTAGAACTATCTGTTAGTGGAATGGATGGTCTTTAACTAGAACTATCTGTTACTGGAATGGATGGTCTTTAACTAGAACTATCTGTTACTGTTACTGGAATGGATGGTCTTTAACTAGAACTATCTGTTACTGGAATGGATGGTCTTTAACTAGAACTATCTGTTAGTGGAATGGATGGTCTTTAACTAGAACTATCTGTTAGTGGAATGGATGGTCTTTAACTAGAACAATCTGTTACTGGAATGGATGGTCTTTAACTAGAACTATCTGTTAATGGAATGGATGGTCTTTAACTAGAACTATCTGTTACTGGAATGGATGGTCTTTAACTAGAACTATCTGTTACTGGAATGGAATGGATGGTCTTTAACTAGAACTATCTGTTAATGGAATGTATGGTCTTTAACTAGAACTATCTGTTACTGGAATGGATGGTCTTTAACTAGAACTATCTGTTAGTGGAATGGATGGTCTTTAACTAGAACTATCTGTTAGTGGAATGGATGGTCTTTAACTAGAACTATCTGTTACTGGAATGGAATGGATGGTCTTTAACTAGAACTATCTGTTAATGGAATGGATGGTCTTTAACTAGAACTATCTGTTACTGGAATGGATGGTCTTTAACTAGAACTATCTGTTACTGGAATGGATGGTCTTTAACTAGAACTATCTGTTACTGGAATGGAATGGATGGTCTTTAACTGGAACTATCTGTTACTGGAATGGATGGTCTTTAACTAGAACTATATGTTACTGGAATGGAATGGATGGTCTTTAACTAGAACTATCTGTTACTGGAATGGATGGTCTTTATCTAGAACTATCTGTTACTGGAATGGATGGTCTTTAACTAGAACTATCTGTTACTGGAATGGATGGTCTTTAACTAGAACTATCTGTTACTGGAATGGATGGTCTTTAAATAGAACTATCTGTTACTGGAATGGATGGTCTTCAACTAGAACTATCTGTTACTGGAATGGATGGTCTTTAACTAGAACTATCTGTTACTGGAATGGAATGGATGGTCTTTAACTGGAACTATCTGTTACTGGAATGGATGGTCTTTAACTAGAACTATATGTTACTGGAATGGAATGGATGGTCTTTAAATAGAACTATCTGTTACTGGAATGGATGGTCTTCAACTAGAACTATCTGTTACTGGAATGGATGGTCTTTAACTAGAACTATCTGTTACTGGAATGGAATGGATGGTCTTTAACTAGAACTATCTGTTACTGGAATGGATGGTCTTTAACTAGAACTATCTGTTACTGGAATGGATGGTCTTTAAATAGAACTATCTGTTACTGGAATGGATGGTCTTCAACTAGAACTATCTGTTACTGGAATGGATGGTCTTTAACTAGAACTATCTGTTACTGGAATGGAATGGATGGTCTTTAACTGGAACTATCTGTTACTGGAATGGATGGGCTTTAACTAGAACTATATGTTACTGGAATGGAATGGATGGTCTTTAACTAGAACTATCTGTTACTGGAATGGATGGTCTTTAACTAGAACTATCTGTTACTGTTACTGGAATGGATGGTCTTTAACTAGAACTATCTGTTACTGGAATGGATGGTCTTTAACTAGAACTATCTGTTAGTGGAATGGATGGTCTTTAACTAGAACTATCTGTTAGTGGAATGGATGGTCTTTAACTAGAACAATCTGTTACTGGAATGGATGGTCTTTAACTAGAACTATCTGTTAATGGAATGGATGGTCTTTAACTAGAACTATCTGTTACTGGAATGGATGGTCTTTAACTAGAACTATCTGTTACTGGAATGGAATGGATGGTCTTTAACTAGAACTATCTGTTAATGGAATGTATGGTCTTTAACTAGAACTATCTGTTACTGGAATGGATGGTCTTTAACTAGAACTATCTGTTAGTGGAATGGATGGTCTTTAACTAGAACTATCTGTTAGTGGAATGGATGGTCTTTAACTAGAACTATCTGTTACTGGAATGGAATGGATGGTCTTTAACTAGAACTATCTGTTAATGGAATGGATGGTCTTTAACTAGAACTATCTGTTACTGGAATGGATGGTCTTTAACTAGAACTATCTGTTACTGGAATGGATGGTCTTTAACTAGAACTATCTGTTACTGGAATGGAATGGATGGTCTTTAACTGGAACTATCTGTTACTGGAATGGATGGTCTTTAACTAGAACTATATGTTACTGGAATGGAATGGATGGTCTTTAACTAGAACTATCTGTTACTGGAATGGATGGTCTTTATCTAGAACTATCTGTTACTGGAATGGATGGTCTTTAACTAGAACTATCTGTTACTGGAATGGATGGTCTTTAACTAGAACTATCTGTTACTGGAATGGATGGTCTTTAAATAGAACTATCTGTTACTGGAATGGATGGTCTTCAACTAGAACTATCTGTTACTGGAATGGATGGTCTTTAACTAGAACTATCTGTTACTGGAATGGAATGGATGGTCTTTAACTGGAACTATCTGTTACTGGAATGGATGGTCTTTAACTAGAACTATATGTTACTGGAATGGAATGGATGGTCTTTAAATAGAACTATCTGTTACTGGAATGGATGGTCTTCAACTAGAACTATCTGTTACTGGAATGGATGGTCTTTAACTAGAACTATCTGTTACTGGAATGGAATGGATGGTCTTTAACTAGAACTATCTGTTACTGGAATGGATGGTCTTTAACTAGAACTATCTGTTACTGGAATGGATGGTCTTTAAATAGAACTATCTGTTACTGGAATGGATGGTCTTCAACTAGAACTATCTGTTACTGGAATGGATGGTCTTTAACTAGAACTATCTGTTACTGGAATGGAATGGATGGTCTTTAACTGGAACTATCTGTTACTGGAATGGATGGTCTTTAACTAGAACTATATGTTACTGGAATGGAATGGATGGTCTTTAACTAGAACTATCTGTTACTGGAATGGATGGTCTTTATCTAGAACTATCTGTTACTGGAATGGATGGTCTTTAACTAGAACTATCTGTTACTGGAATGGATGGTCTTTAACTTGAACTAACTGTTACTGGAATGGATGGTCTTTAACTAGAACTATCTGTTACTGGAATGGATGGTCTTTAACTAGAACTATCTGTTAATGGAATGGATGGTCTTTAACTAGAACTATCTGTTACTGGAATGGAATGGATGGTCTTTAACTAGAACTATCTGTTACTGGAATGGAATGGATGGTCGTTAACTAGAACTATCTGTTACTGGAATGGATGGTCTTTAACTTGAACTAACTGTTACTGGAATGGATGGTCTTTAACTAGAACTATCTGTTACTGGAATGGAATGGATGGTCTTTAACTAGAACTATCTGTTACTGGAATGGAATGGATGGTCTTTAACTGGAACTATCTGTTACTGGAATGAATGGTCTTTAACTAGAACTATATGTTACTGGAATGGAATGGATGGTCTTTAACTAGAACTATCTGTTACTGGAATGGAATGGATGGTCTTTAACTAGAACTATCTGTTACTGGAATGGAATGGATGGTCTTTAACTAGAACTATCTGTTACTGGAATGGATGGTCTTTAACTAGAACTATCTGTTACTGGGATGGAATGAATGGTCTTTAACTAGAACTATCTGTTACTGGAATGGAATGGATGGTCTTTAACTGGAACTATCTGTTACTGGAATGGAATGGATGGTCTTTAACTAGAACTATCTGTTACTGGAATGGATGGTCTTTAACTAGAACTATCTGTTACTGGAATGGATGGTCTTTAACTAGAACTATCTGTTAATGGAATGGATGGTCTTTAACTAGAACTATCTGTTAGTGGAATGGAATGGATGGTCTTTAACTAGAACTATCTGTTACTGGAATGGAATGGATGGTCTTTAACTAGAACTATCTGTTACTGGAATGGAATGGATGGTCTTTAACTAGAACTATCTGTTAATGGAATGGATGGTCTTTAACTAGAACTATCTGTTACTGGAATGGATGGTCTTTAACTAGAACTATCTGTTACTGGAATGGAATGGATGGTCTTTAACTAGAACTATCTGTTACTGGAATGGATGGTCTTTAACTAGAACTATCTGTTACTGTTACTGGAATGGATGGTCTTTAACTAGAACTATCTGTTACTGGAATGGATGGTCTTTAACTAGAACTATCTGTTACTGGAATGGATGGTCTTTAACTAGAACTATCTGTTACTGGAATGGATGGTCTTTAACTAGAACTATCTGTTACTGGAATGGAATGGATGGTCTTTAACTAGAACTATCTGTTAATGGAATGTATGGTCTTTAACTAGAACTATCTGTTACTGGAATGGAATGGATGGTCTTTAACTAGAACTATCTGTTAATGGAATGGATGGTCTTTAACTAGAACTATCTGTTACTGGAATGGATGGATGGTCTTTAACTAGAACTATCTGTTACTGGAATGGAATGGATGGTCTTTAACTAGAACTATCTGTTACTGGAATGGATGGTCTTTAACTAGAACTATCTGTTACTGGAATGGAATGGATGGTCTTTAACTAGAACTATCTGTTACTGGAATGGAATGGATGGTCTTTAACTAGAACTATCTGTTACTGGAATGGATGGTCTTTAACTAGAACTATCTGTTACTGGAATGGAATGGATGGTCTTTAACTAGAACTATCTGTTACTGGAATGGAATGGATGGTCTTTAACTAGAACTATCTGTTAGTGGAATGGATGGTCTTTAACTAGAACTATCTGTTACTGGAATGGAATGGATGGTCTTTAACTAGAACTATCTGTTACTGGAATGGATGGTCTTTAACTAGAACTATCTGTTACTGGAATGGAATGGATGGTCTTTAACTAGAACTATCTGTTACTGGAATGGATGGTCTTTAACTAGAACTATCTGTTACTGGAATGGAATGGATGGTCTTTAACTAGAACTATCTGTTACTGGAATGGAATGGAATGGATGGTCTTTAACTAGAACTATCTGTTACTGGAATGGATGGTCTTTAACTAGAACTATCTGTTACTGGAATGGATGATCTTTAACTATAACTATCTGTTACTGGAATAGAATGGATGGTCTTTAACTAGAACCAACTGTTACTGGAATGGAATGGATGGTCTTTAACTAGAACTATCTGTTACTGGAATGGATGGTCTTTAATGTTAATGGAATGGATGGTCTTTAACTAGAACTATCTGTTAGTGGAATGGATGGTCTTTAACTAGAACTATCTGTTAGTGGAATGGATGGTCTTTAACTAGAACTATCTGTTAGTGGAATGGATGGTCTTTAACTAGAACTATCTGTTACTGGAATGGATGGTCTTTAACTAGAACTATCTGTTAGTGGAATGGATGGTCTTTAACTAGAACTATCTGTTACTGGAATGGATGGTCTTTAACTAGAACTATCTGTTACTGGAATGGATGGTCTTTAACTAGAACTATCTGTTACTGGAATGGAATGGATGGTCTTTAACTAGAACTATCTGTTACTGGAATGGATGGTCTTTAACTAGAACTATCTGTTACTGGAATGGATGGTCTTTAACTAGAACTATCTGTTAATGGAATGGATGGTCTTTAACTAGAACTATCTGTTACTGGAATGGAATGGATGGTCTTTAACTAGAACTATCTGTTACTGGAATGGAATGGATGGTCTTTAACTAGAACTATCTGTTAATGGATGGTCTTTAACTAGAACTATCTGTTACTGGAATGGATGGTCTTTAACTAGAACTATCTGTTACTGGAATGGAATGGATGGTCTTTAACTAGAACTATCTGTTACTGGAATGGAATGGATGGTCTTTAACTAGAACTATCTGTTACTGGAATGGATGGTCTTTAACTAGAACTATCTGTTACTGGAATGGAATGGTTATGGAATCTTTAACTAGAACTATCTGTTAGTGGAATGGAATGGTCTTTTAACTAGAACTATCTGTTACTGGAATGGATGGTCTTTAACTAGAACTATCTGTTACTGGAATGGAATGGATGGTCTTTAACTAGAACTATCTGTTAATGGAATGGATGGTCTTTAACTAGAACTATCTGTTACTGGAATGGATGGTCTTTAACTAGAACTATCTGTTACTGGAATGGAATGGATGGTCTTTAACTAGAACTATCTGTTACTGGAATGGATGGTCTTTAACTAGAACTATCTGTTACTGGAATGGAATGGTCTTTAACTAGAACTATCTGTTACTGGAATGGATGGTCTTTAACTAGAACTATCTGTTACTGGAATGGATGGTCTTTAACTGGAATGGATGGTCTTTAACTAGAACTATCTGTTACTGGAATGGATGGTCTTTTAACTAGAACTATCTGTTACTGGAATGGATGGTCTTTAACTAGAACTATCTGTTACTGGAATGGAATGGATGGTCTTTAACTAGAACTATCTGTTAATGGAATGGTGGTCTTTAACTAGAACTATCTGTTACTGGAATGGATGGATGGTCTTTAACTAGAACTATCTGTTACTGGAATGGAATGGATGGTCTTTAACTAGAACTATCTGTTACTGGAATGGATGGTCTTTAACTAGAACTATCTGTTACTGGAATGGAATGGATGGTCTTTAACTAGAACTATCTGTTACTGGAATGGAATGGATGGTCTTTAACTAGAACTATCTGTTACTGGAATGGATGGTCTTTAACTAGAACTATCTGTTACTGGAATGGAATGGATGGTCTTTAACTAGAACTATCTGTTACTGGAATGGAATGGATGGTCTTTAACTAGAACTATCTGTTACTGGAATGGATGGTCTTTAACTAGAACTATCTGTTACTGGAATGGAATGGATGGTCTTTAACTAGAACTATCTGTTACTGGAATGGAATGGTCTTTAACTAGAACTATCTGTTACTGGAATGGAATGGATGGTCTTTAACTAGAACTATCTGTTACTGGAATGGATGGTCTTTAACTAGAACTATCTGTTACTGGAATGGAATGGATGGTCTTTAACTAGAACTATCTGTTAATGGAATGGAATGGATGGTCTTTAACTAGAACTATCTGTTACTGGAATGGATGGTCTTTAACTAGAACTATCTGTTACTGGAATGGATGATCTTTAACTAGAACTATCTGTTACTGGAATGAATGGATGGTCTTTAACTAGAACTATCTGTTACTGGAATGGAATGGATGGTCTTTAACTAGAACTATCTGTTACTGGAATGGATGGTCTTTAACTGAACTATCTGTTAATGGAATGGATGGTCTTTAACTAGAACTATCTGTTAGTGGAATGGATGGTCTTTAACTGAACTATCTGTTAGTGGAATGGATGGTCTTTAACTAGAACTATCTGTTACTGGAATGGATGGTCTTTATGAACTATCTGTTACTGGAATGGATGGTCTTTAACTAGAACTATCTGTTACTGGAATGGATGGTCTTTAACTAGAACTATCTGTTAGTGGAATGGATGGTCTTTAACTAGAACTATCTGTTACTGGAATGGATGGTCTTTAACTAGAACTATCTGTTACTGTTACTGGAATGGATGGTCTTTAACTAGAACTATCTGTTACTGGAATGGATGGTCTTTAACTGAACTATCTGTTAGTGGAATGGATGGTCTTTAACTAGAACTATCTGTTAGTGGAATGGATGGTCTTTAACTAGAACAATCTGTTACTGGAATGGATGGTCTTTAACTAGAACTATCTGTTAATGGAATGGATGGTCTTTAACTAGAACTATCTGTTACTGGAATGGATGGTCTTTAACTAGAACTATCTGTTACTGGAATGGAATGGATGGTCTTTAACTAGAACTATCTGTTAATGGAATGTATGGTCTTTAACTAGAACTATCTGTTACTGGAATGGATGGTCTTTAACTAGAACTATCTGTTAGTGGAATGGATGGTCTTTAACTAGAACTATCTGTTAGTGGAATGGATGGTCTTTAACTAGAACTATCTGTTACTGGAATGGAATGGATGGTCTTTAACTAGAACTATCTGTTAATGGAATGGATGGTCTTTAACTAGAACTATCTGTTACTGGAATGGATGGTCTTTAACTAGAACTATCTGTTACTGGAATGGATGGTCTTTAACTAGAACTATCTGTTACTGGAATGGAATGGATGGTCTTTAACTGGAACTATCTGTTACTGGAATGGATGGTCTTTAACTAGAACTATATGTTACTGGAATGGAATGGATGGTCTTTAACTAGAACTATCTGTTACTGGAATGGATGGTCTTTATCTAGAACTATCTGTTACTGGAATGGATGGTCTTTAACTAGAACTATCTGTTACTGGAATGGATGGTCTTTAACTAGAACTATCTGTTACTGGAATGGATGGTCTTTAAATAGAACTATCTGTTACTGGAATGGATGGTCTTCAACTAGAACTATCTGTTACTGGAATGGATGGTCTTTAACTAGAACTATCTGTTACTGGAATGGAATGGATGGTCTTTAACTGGAACTATCTGTTACTGGAATGGATGGTCTTTAACTAGAACTATATGTTACTGGAATGGAATGGATGGTCTTTAAATAGAACTATCTGTTACTGGAATGGATGGTCTTCAACTAGAACTATCTGTTACTGGAATGGATGGTCTTTAACTAGAACTATCTGTTACTGGAATGGAATGGATGGTCTTTAACTAGAACTATCTGTTACTGGAATGGATGGTCTTTAACTAGAACTATCTGTTACTGGAATGGATGGTCTTTAAATAGAACTATCTGTTACTGGAATGGATGGTCTTCAACTAGAACTATCTGTTACTGGAATGGATGGTCTTTAACTAGAACTATCTGTTACTGGAATGGAATGGATGGTCTTTAACTGGAACTATCTGTTACTGGAATGGATGGTCTTTAACTAGAACTATATGTTACTGGAATGGAATGGATGGTCTTTAACTAGAACTATCTGTTACTGGAATGGATGGTCTTTAACTAGAACTATCTGTTACTGGAATGGATGGTCTTTAACTAGAACTATCTGTTACTGGAATGGATGGTCTTTAACTAGAACTATCTGTTACTGGAATGGATGGTCTTTAAATAGAACTATCTGTTACTGGAATGGATGGTCTTTAACTAGAACTATCTGTTACTGGAATGGATGGTCTTTAACTAGAACTATCTGTTACTGGAATGGATGGTCTTTAACTGAACTAACTGTTACTGGAATGGATGGTCTTTAACTAGAACTATCTGTTACTGGAATGGATGGTCTTTAACTAGAACTATCTGTTACTGGAATGGATGGTCTTTAACTAGAACTATCTGTTACTGGAATGGAATGGATGGTCTTTAACTAGAACTATCTGTTAATGGAATGGATGGTCTTTAACTAGAACTATCTGTTACTGGAATGGATGGTCTTTAACTTGAACTGTTACTGAATGGTGGTCTTTAACTAGAACTATCTGTTACTGGAATGGAATGGATGGTCTTTAACTGGAACTATCTGTTAATGGAATGGATGGTCTTTAACTAGAACTATCTGTTACTGGAATGGAATGGATGGTCTTTAACTAGAACTATCTGTTACTGGAATGGAATGGATGGTCTTTAACTGGAACTATCTGTTACTGGAATGGATGGTCTTTAACTAGAACTATCTGTTACTGGAATGGAATGGATGGTCTTTAACTGAACTATCTGTTACTGGAATGGAATGGATGGTCTTTAACTAGAACTATCTGTTACTGGAATGGAATGGATGGTCTTTAACTAGAACTATCTGTTACTGGAATGGATGGTCTTTAACTAGAACTATCTGTTACTGGGATGGAATGAATGGTCTTTAACTAGAACTATCTGTTACTGGAATGGAATGGATGGTCTTTAACTAGAACTATCTGTTACTGGAATGGAATGGATGGTCTTTAACTAGAACTATCTGTTACTGGAATGGATGGTCTTTAACTAGAACTATCTGTTACTGGAATGGATGGTCTTTAACTAGAACTATCTGTTAATGGAATGGATGGTCTTTAACTAGAACTATCTGTTAGTGGAATGGAATGGATGGTCTTTAACTAGAACTATCTGTTACTGGAATGGAATGGATGGTCTTTAACTAGAACTATCTGTTACTGGAATGGAATGGATGGTCTTTAACTAGAACTATCTGTTAATGGAATGGATGGTCTTTAACTAGAACTATCTGTTACTGGAATGGATGGTCTTTAACTAGAACTATCTGTTACTGGAATGGAATGGATGGTCTTTAACTAGAACTATCTGTTACTGGAATGGATGGTCTTTAACTAGAACTATCTGTTACTGTTACTGGAATGGATGGTCTTTAACTAGAACTATCTGTTACTGGAATGGATGGTCTTTAACTAGAACTATCTGTTACTGGAATGGATGGTCTTTAACTAGAACTATCTGTTACTGGAATGGAATGGATGGTCTTTAACTAGAACTATCTGTTAATGGAATGGATGGTCTTTAACTAGAACTATCTGTTACTGGAATGGATGGTCTTTAACTAGAACTATCTGTTACTGGAATGGAATGGATGGTCTTTAACTAGAACTATCTGTTACTGGAATGGATGGTCTTTAACTAGAACTATCTGTTACTGGGATGGAATGAATGGTCTTTAACTAGAACTATCTGTTACTGGAATGGAATGGATGGTCTTTAACTGGAACTATCTGTTACTGGAATGGAATGGATGGTCTTTAACTAGAACTATCTGTTACTGGAATGGATGGTCTTTAACTAGAACTATCTGTTACTGGAATGGATGGTCTTTAACTAGAACTATCTGTTAATGGAATGGATGGTCTTTAACTAGAACTATCTGTTAGTGGAATGGAATGGATGGTCTTTAACTAGAACTATCTGTTACTGGAATGGAATGGATGGTCTTTAACTAGAACTATCTGTTACTGGAATGGAATGGATGGTCTTTAACTAGAACTATCTGTTAATGGAATGGATGGTCTTTAACTAGAACTATCTGTTACTGGAATGGATGGTCTTTAACTAGAACTATCTGTTACTGGAATGGAATGGATGGTCTTTAACTAGAACTATCTGTTACTGGAATGGATGGTCTTTAACTAGAACTATCTGTTACTGTTACTGGAATGGATGGTCTTTAACTAGAATCTGTTACTGGAATGGATGGTAACTGAACTATCTGTTAGTGGAATGGATGGTCTTTAACTAGAACTATCTGTTACTGGAATGGATGGTCTTTAACTAGAACTATCTGTTACTGGAATGGATGGTCTTTAACTAGAACTGTTAATGGAATGGATGGTCTTTAACTAGAACTATCTGTTACTGGAATGGATGGTCTTTAACTAGAACTATCTGTTACTGGAATGGAATGGATGGTCTTTAACTAGAACTATCTGTTAGTGGAATGGATGGTCTTTAACTAGAACTATCTGTTAGTGGAATGGATGGTCTTTAACTAGAACTATCTGTTACTGGAATGGAATGGATGGTCTTTAACTAGAACTATCTGTTACTGGAATGGATGGTCTTTAACTAGAACTATCTGTTACTGGAATGGAATGGATGGTCTTTAACTGGAACTATCTGTTACTGGAATGGATGGTCTTTAACTAGAACTATATGTTACTGGAATGGAATGGATGGTCTTTAACTAGAACTATCTGTTACTGGAATGGATGGTCTTTAACTAGAACTATCTGTTACTGGAATGGATGGTCTTTAACTAGAACTATCTGTTACTGGAATGGATGGTCTTTAACTAGAACTATCTGTTACTGGAATCGATGGTCTTTAAATAGAACTATCTGTTACTGGAATGGATGGTCTTCAACTAGAACTATCTGTTACTGGAATGGATGGTCTTTAACTAGAACTATCTGTTACTGGAATGGATGGTCTTTAACTTGAACTAACTGTTACTGGAATGGATGGTCTTTAACTAGAACTATCTGTTACTGGAATGGATGGTCTTTAACTAGAACTATCTGTTACTGGAATGGAATGGATGGTCTTTAACTAGAACTATCTGTTACTGGAATGGAATGGATGGTCGTTAACTAGAACTATCTGTTACTGGAATGGATGGTCTTTAATGGATGGTCTTTAACTAGAACTATCTGTTACTGGAATGGAATGGATGGTCTTTAACTGGAACTATCTGTTAATGGAATGGATGGTCTTTAACTAGAACTATCTGTTACTGGAATGGAATGGATGGTCTTTAACTAGAACTATCTGTTACTGGAATGGAATGGATGGTCTTTAACTGGAACTATCTGTTACTGGAATGAATGGTCTTTAACTAGAACTATATGTTACTGGAATGGAATGGATGGTCTTTAACTAGAACTATCTGTTACTGGAATGGAATGGATGGTCTTTAACTAGAACTATCTGTTACTGGAATGGAATGGATGGTCTTTAACTAGAACTATCTGTTACTGGAATGGATGGTCTTTAACTAGAACTATCTGTTACTGGATGGAATGAATGGTCTTTAACTAGAACTATCTGTTACTGGAATGGAATGGATGGTCTTTAACTGGAACTATCTGTTACTGGAATGGAATGGATGGTCTTTAACTAGAACTATCTGTTACTGGAATGGATGGTCTTTAACTAGAACTATCTGTTACTGGAATGGATGGTCTTTAACTAGAACTATCTGTTAATGGAATGGATGGTCTTTAACTAGAACTATCTGTTAGTGGAATGGAATGGATGGTCTTTAACTAGAACTATCTGTTACTGGAATGGAATGGATGGTCTTTAACTAGAACTATCTGTTACTGGAATGGAATGGATGGTCTTTAACTAGAACTATCTGTTAATGGAATGGATGGTCTTTAACTAGAACTATCTGTTACTGGAATGGATGGTCTTTAACTAGAACTATCTGTTACTGGAATGGAATGGATGGTCTTTAACTAGAACTATCTGTTACTGGAATGGATGGTCTTTAACTAGAACTATCTGTTACTGTTACTGGAATGGATGGTCTTTAACTAGAACTATCTGTTACTGGAATGGATGGTCTTTAACTAGAACTATCTGTTAGTGGAATGGATGGTCTTTAACTGGTTAGTGGAATGGATGGTCTTTAACTAGAACTATCTGTTAGTGGAATGGATGGTCTTTAACTAGAACTATCTGTTACTGGAATGGATGGTCTTTAACTAGAACTATCTGTTAATGGAATGGATGGTCTTTAACTAGAACTATCTGTTACTGGAATGGATGGTCTTTAACTAGAACTATCTGTTACTGGAATGGAATGGATGGTCTTTAACTAGAACTATCTGTTAATGGAATGTATGGTCTTTAACTAGAACTATCTGTTACTGGAATGGATGGTCTTTAACTAGAACTATATGTTACTGGAATGGAATGGATGGTCTTTAACTAGAACTATCTGTTACTGGAATGGATGGTCTTTAACTAGAACTATCTGTTACTGGAATGGATGGTCTTTAACTAGAACTATCTGTTACTGGAATGGATGGTCTTTAACTAGAACTATCTGTTACTGGAATCGATGGTCTTTAAATAGAACTATCTGTTACTGGAATGGATGGTCTTCAACTAGAACTATCTGTTACTGGAATGGATGGTCTTTAACTAGAACTATCTGTTACTGGAATGGATGGTCTTTAACTTGAACTAACTGTTACTGGAATGGATGGTCTTTAACTAGAACTATCTGTTACTGGAATGGATGGTCTTTAACTAGAACTATCTGTTACTGGAATGGAATGGATGGTCTTTAACTAGAACTATCTGTTACTGGAATGGAATGGATGGTCTTTAACTAGAACTATCTGTTACTGGAATGGATGGTCTTTAACTTGAACTAACTGTTACTGGAATGGATGGTCTTTAACTAGAACTATCTGTTACTGGAATGGAATGGATGGTCTTTAACTGGAACTATCTGTTAATGGAATGGATGGTCTTTAACTAGAACTATCTGTTACTGGAATGGAATGGATGGTCTTTAACTAGAACTATCTGTTACTGGAATGGAATGGATGGTCTTTAACTGGAACTATCTGTTACTGGAATGAATGGTCTTTAACTAGAACTATATGTTACTGGAATGGAATGGATGGTCTTTAACTAGAACTATCTGTTACTGGAATGGAATGGATGGTCTTTAACTAGAACTATCTGTTACTGGAATGGAATGGATGGTCTTTAACTAGAACTATCTGTTACTGGAATGGATGGTCTTTAACTAGAACTATCTGTTACTGGATGGAATGGATGGTCTTTAACTAGAACTATCTGTTACTGGAATGGAATGGATGGTCTTTAACTGAACTATCTGTTACTGGAATGGAATGGATGGTCTTTAACTAGAACTATCTGTTACTGGAATGGATGGTCTTTAACTAGAACTATCTGTTACTGGAATGGATGGTCTTTAACTAGAACTATCTGTTAATGGAATGGATGGTCTTTAACTAGAACTATCTGTTAGTGGAATGGAATGGATGGTCTTTAACTAGAACTATCTGTTACTGGAATGGAATGGTGGTCTTTAACTAGAACTATCTGTTACTGGAATGGAATGGATGGTCTTTAACTAGAACTATCTGTTAATGGAATGGATGGTCTTTAACTAGAACTATCTGTTACTGGAATGGATGGTCTTTAACTAGAACTATCTGTTACTGGAATGGAATGGATGGTCTTTAACTAGAACTATCTGTTACTGGAATGGATGGTCTTTAACTAGAACTATCTGTTACTGGAATGGAATGGATGGTCTTTAACTAGAACTATCTGTTACTGGAATGGATGGTCTTTAACTAGAACTATCTGTTACTGGAATGGATGGTCTTTAACTAGAACTATCTGTTAGTGGAATGGATGGTCTTTAACTAGAACTATCTGTTACTGGAATGGATGGTCTTTAACTAGAACTATCTGTTAATGGAATGGATGGTCTTTAACTAGAACTATCTGTTACTGGAATGGATGGTCTTTAACTAGAACTATCTGTTACTGGAATGGAATGGATGGTCTTTAACTAGAACTATCTGTTAATGGAATGTATGGTCTTTAACTAGAACTATCTGTTACTGGAATGAATGGTCTTTAACTAGAACTATCTGTTAGTGGAATGGATGGTCTTTAACTAGAACTATCTGTTAGTGGAATGGATGGTCTTTAACTAGAACTATCTGTTACTGGAATGGAATGGATGGTCTTTAACTAGAACTATCTGTTAATGGAATGGATGGTCTTTAACTAGAACTATCTGTTACTGGAATGGATGGTCTTTAACTAGAACTATCTGTTACTGGAATGGATGGTCTTTAACTAGAACTATCTGTTACTGGAATGGAATGGATGGTCTTTAACTGGAACTATCTGTTACTGGAATGGATGGTCTTTAACTAGAACTATATGTTACTGGAATGGAATGGATGGTCTTTAACTAGAACTATCTGTTACTGGAATGGATGGTCTTTAACTAGAACTATCTGTTACTGGAATGGATGGTCTTTAACTAGAACTATCTGTTACTGGAATGGATGGTCTTTAACTAGAACTATCTGTTACTGGAATCGATTCTTTAAATAGAACTATCTGTTAGAATGGAATGGTCTTTAACTAGAACTATCTGTTACTGGAATGGAATGGGTGGTCTTTAACTAGAACTATCTGTTACTGGAATGGAATGGATGGTCTTTAACTAGAACTATCTGTTAATGGAATGGATGGTCTTTAACTAGAACTATCTGTTACTGGAATGGATGGTCTTTAACTAGAACTATCTGTTACTGGAATGGAATGGATGGTCTTTAACTAGAACTATCTGTTACTGGAATGGATGGTCTTTAACTAGAACTATCTGTTACTGTTACTGGAATGGATGGTCTTTAACTAGAACTATCTGTTACTGGAATGGATGGTCTTTAACTAGAACTATCTGTTAGTGGAATGGATGGTCTTTAACTAGAACTATCTGTTAGTGGAATGGATGGTCTTTAACTAGAACTATCTGTTACTGGAATGGATGGTCTTTAACTAGAACTATCTGTTAATGGAATGGATGGTCTTTAACTAGAACTATCTGTTACTGGAATGGATGGTCTTTAACTAGAACTATCTGTTACTGGAATGGAATGGATGGTCTTTAACTAGAACTATCTGTTAATGGAATGTATGGTCTTTAACTAGAACTATCTGTTACTGGAATGAATGGTCTTTAACTAGAACTATCTGTTAGTGGAATGGATGGTCTTTAACTAGAACTATCTGTTAGTGGAATGGATGGTCTTTAACTAGAACTATCTGTTACTGGAATGGAATGGATGGTCTTTAACTAGAACTATCTGTTAATGGAATGGATGGTCTTTAACTAGAACTATCTGTTACTGGAATGGATGGTCTTTAACTAGAACTATCTGTTACTGGAATGGATGGTCTTTAACTAGAACTATCTGTTACTGGAATGGAATGGATGGTCTTTAACTGGAACTATCTGTTACTGGAATGGATGGTCTTTAACTAGAACTATATGTTACTGGAATGGAATGGATGGTCTTTAACTAGAACTATCTGTTACTGGAATGGATGGTCTTTAACTAGAACTATCTGTTACTGGAATGGATGGTCTTTAACTAGAACTATCTGTTACTGGAATGGATGGTCTTTAACTAGAACTATCTGTTACTGGAATCGATGGTCTTTAAATAGAACTATCTGTTACTGGAATGGATGGTCTTCAACTAGAACTATCTGTTACTGGAATGGATGGTCTTTAACTAGAACTATCTGTTACTGGAATGGATGGTCTTTAACTTGAACTAACTGTTACTGGAATGGATGGTCTTTAACTAGAACTATCTGTTACTGGAATGGATGGTCTTTAACTAGAACTATCTGTTACTGGAATGGAATGGATGGTCGTTAACTAGAACTATCTGTTACTGGAATGGATGGTCTTTAACTTGAACTAACTGTTACTGGAATGGATGGTCTTTAACTAGAACTATCTGTTACTGGAATGGAATGGATGGTCTTTAACTGGAACTATCTGTTAATGGAATGGATGGTCTTTAACTAGAACTATCTGTTACTGGAATGGAATGGATGGTCTTTAACTAGAACTATCTGTTACTGGAATGGAATGGATGGTCTTTAACTGGAACTATCTGTTACTGGAATGAATGGTCTTTAACTAGAACTATATGTTACTGGAATGGAATGGATGGTCTTTAACTAGAACTATCTGTTACTGGAATGGAATGGATGGTCTTTAACTAGAACTATCTGTTACTGGAATGGAATGGATGGTCTTTAACTAGAACTATCTGTTACTGGAATGGATGGTCTTTAACTAGAACTATCTGTTACTGGAATGGATGGTCTTTAACTAGAACTATCTGTTACTGGAATGGAATGGATGGTCTTTAACTAGAACTATCTGTTACTGGAATGGAATGGATGGTCTTTAACTAGAACTATCTGTTACTGGAATGGATGGTCTTTAACTAGAACTATCTGTTACTGGAATGGATGGTCTTTAACTAGAACTATCTGTTAATGGAATGGATGGTCTTTAACTAGAACTATCTGTTAGTGGAATGGAATGGATGGTCTTTAACTAGAACTATCTGTTACTGGAATGGAATGGATGGTCTTTAACTAGAACTATCTGTTAATGGAATGGATGGTCTTTAACTAGAACTATCTGTTACTGGAATGGAATGGATGGTCTTTAACTAGAACTATCTGTTACTGGAATGGATGGTCTTTAACTAGAACTATCTGTTACTGGAATGGATGGTCTTTAACTAGAACTATCTGTTACTGGAATGGAATGGATGGTCTTTAACTAGAACTATCTGTTACTGGAATGGAATGGATGGTCTTTAACTAGAACTATCTGTTACTGGAATGGAATGGATGGTCTTTAACTAGAACTATCTGTTACTGGAATGGAATGGATGGTCTTTAACTAGAACTATCTGTTACTGTTACTGGAATGGATGGTCTTTAACTAGAACTATCTGTTAATGGAATGGATGGTCTTTAACTAGAGCTATCTGTTACTGGAATGGAATGGATGGTCTTTAACTAGAACTATCTGTTACTGGAATGGATGGTCTTTAACTAGAACTATCTGTTACTGGAATGGATGGTCTTTAACTAGAACTATCTGTTAGTGGAATGGAATGGATGGTCTTTAACTAGAACTATCTGTTACTGGAATGGAATGGATGGTCTTTAACTAGAACTATCTGTTACTGGAATGGAATGGATGGTCTTTAACTAGAACTATCTGTTACTGGAATGGAATGGATGGTCTTTAACTAGAACTATCTGTTACTGTTACTGGAATGGATGGTCTTTAACTAGAACTATCTGTTACTGGAATGGATGGTCTTTAACTAGAGCTATCTGTTACTGGAATGGAATGGATGGTCTTTAACTAGAACTATCTGTTACTGGAATGGATGGTCTTTAACTAGAACTATCTGTTACTGGAATGGATGGTCTTTAACTAGAACTATCTGTTAGTGGAATGGAATGGATGGTCTTTAACTAGAACTATCTGTTACTGGAATGGAATGGATGGTCTTTAACTAGAACTATCTGTTACTGGAATGGAATGGATGGTCTTTAACTAGAACTATCTGTTACTGGAATGGAATGGATGGTCTTTAACTAGAACTATCTGTTACTGTTACTGGAATGGATGGTCTTTAACTAGAACTATCTGTTAATGGAATGGATGGTCTTTAACTAGAGCTATCTGTTACTGGAATGGAATGGATGGTCTTTAACTAGAACTATCTGTTACTGGAATGGATGGTCTTTAACTAGAACTATCTGTTACTGGAATGGATGGTCTTTAACTAGAACTATCTGTTAGTGGAATGGAATGGATGGTCTTTAACTAGAACTATCTGTTAGTGGAATGGATGGTCTTTAACTAGAACTATCTGTTAGTGGAATGGATGGTCTTTAACTAGAACTATCTGTTACTGGAATGGATGGTCTTTAACTAGAACTATCTGTTAATGGAATGGATGGTCTTTAACTAGAACTATCTGTTACTGGAATGGATGGTCTTTAACTAGAACTATCTGTTACTGGAATGGAATGGATGGTCTTTAACTAGAACTATCTGTTAATGGAATGTATGGTCTTTAACTAGAACTATCTGTTACTGGAATGAATGGTCTTTAACTAGAACTATCTGTTAGTGGAATGGATGGTCTTTAACTAGAACTATCTGTTAGTGGAATGGATGGTCTTTAACTAGAACTATCTGTTACTGGAATGGAATGGATGGTCTTTAACTAGAACTATCTGTTAATGGAATGGATGGTCTTTAACTAGAACTATCTGTTACTGGAATGGATGGTCTTTAACTAGAACTATCTGTTACTGGAATGAATGGTCTTTAACTAGAACTATCTGTTACTGGAATGGAATGGATGGTCTTTAACTGGAACTATCTGTTACTGGAATGGATGGTCTTTAACTAGAACTATATGTTACTGGAATGGAATGGATGGTCTTTAACTAGAACTATCTGTTACTGGAATGGATGGTCTTTAACTAGAACTATCTGTTACTGGAATGGATGGTCTTTAACTAGAACTATCTGTTACTGGAATGGATGGTCTTTAACTAGAACTATCTGTTACTGGAATGATGGTCTTTAAATAGAACTATCTGTTACTGGAATGGATGGTCTTCAACTAGAACTATCTGTTACTGGAATGGATGGTCTTTAACTAGAACTATCTGTTACTGGAATGGATGGTCTTTAACTGAACTAACTGTTACTGGAATGGATGGTCTTTAACTAGAACTATCTGTTACTGGAATGGATGGTCTTTAACTAGAACTATCTGTTACTGGAATGGAATGGATGGTCGTTAACTAGAACTATCTGTTACTGGAATGGATGGTCTTTAACTTGAACTAACTGTTACTGGAATGGATGGTCTTTAACTAGAACTATCTGTTACTGGAATGGAATGGATGGTCTTTAACTGGAACTATCTGTTAATGGAATGGATGGTCTTTAACTAGAACTATCTGTTACTGGAATGGAATGGATGGTCTTTAACTAGAACTATCTGTTACTGGAATGGAATGGATGGTCTTTAACTGGAACTATCTGTTACTGGAATGAATGGTCTTTAACTAGAACTATATGTTACTGGAATGGAATGGATGGTCTTTAACTAGAACTATCTGTTACTGGAATGGAATGGATGGTCTTTAACTAGAACTATCTGTTACTGGAATGGAATGGATGGTCTTTAACTAGAACTATCTGTTACTGGAATGGATGGTCTTTAACTAGAACTATCTGTTACTGGGATGGAATGAATGGTCTTTAACTAGAACTATCTGTTACTGGAATGGAATGGATGGTCTTTAACTGGAACTATCTGTTACTGGAATGGAATGGATGGTCTTTAACTAGAACTATCTGTTACTGGAATGGATGGTCTTTAACTAGAACTATCTGTTACTGGAATGGATGGTCTTTAACTAGAACTATCTGTTAATGGAATGGATGGTCTTTAACTAGAACTATCTGTTAGTGGAATGGAATGGATGGTCTTTAACTAGAACTATCTGTTACTGGAATGGAATGGATGGTCTTTAACTAGAACTATCTGTTAATGGAATGGATGGTCTTTAACTAGAACTATCTGTTACTGGAATGGAATGGATGGTCTTTAACTAGAACTATCTGTTACTGGAATGGATGGTCTTTAACTAGAACTATCTGTTACTGGAATGGATGGTCTTTAACTAGAACTATCTGTTAGTGGAATGGAATGGATGGTCTTTAACTAGAACTATCTGTTACTGGAATGGAATGGATGGTCTTTAACTAGAACTATCTGTTACTGGAATGGAATGGATGGTCTTTAACTAGAACTATCTGTTAATGGAATGGATGGTCTTTAACTAGAACTATCTGTTACTGGAATGGATGGTCTTTAAGTAGAACTATCTGTTAATGGAATGGATGGTCTTTAACTAGAACTATCTGTTAGTGGAATGGAATGGATGGTCTTTAACTAGAACTATCTGTTACTGGAATGGAATGGATGGTCTTTAACTAGAACTATCTGTTACTGGAATGGAATGGATGGTCTTTAACTAGAACTATCTGTTACTGGAATGGATGGTCTTTAACTAGAACTATCTGTTACTGGAATGGATGGTCTTTAACTAGAACTATCTGTTAATGGAATGGATGGTCTTTAACTAGAACTATCTGTTAGTGGAATGGAATGGATGGTCTTTAACTAGAACTATCTGTTACTGGAATGGAATGGATGGTCTTTAACTAGAACTATCTGTTAATGGAATGGATGGTCTTTAACTAGAACTATCTGTTACTGGAATGGAATGGATGGTCTTTAACTAGAACTATCTGTTACTGGAATGGATGGTCTTTAACTAGAACTATCTGTTACTGGAATGGATGGTCTTTAACTAGAACTATCTGTTACTGGAATGGAATGGATGGTCTTTAACTAGAACTATCTGTTACTGGAATGGAATGGATGGTCTTTAACTAGAACTATCTGTTAACTTTAACTAGAACTATCTGTTACTGGAATGGATGGTCTTTAACTAGAACTAACTTTAACTCTATCTGTTACTGGAATGGAATGGATGGTCTTTAACTAGAACTATCTGTTACTGGAATGGAATGGATGGTCTTTAACTAGAACTATCTGTTACTGGAATGGAATGGATGGTCTTTAACTAGAATGGATGGTCTATCTGTTACTGGAATGGAATGGATGGTCTTTAACTAGAACTATCTGTTACTGGAATGGAATGGATGGTCTTTAACTAGAACTAACTGTTACTGGAATGGATGGTCTTTAACTAGAACTATCTGTTACCGGAATGGAATGGATGGTCTTTAACTAGAACTAACTGTTACTGGAATGGAATGGATGGTCTTTAACTAGAACTATCTGTTACTGGAATGGATGGTCTTTAACTAGAACTATCTGTTACTAGAATGGATGGTCTTTAACTAGAACTAACTGTTACTGGAATGGAATGGATGGTCTTTAACTAGAACTATCTGTTACTGGAATGGATGGTCTTTAACTAGAACTATCTGTTACTGGAATGGAATGGATGGTCTTTAACTAGAACTATCTGTTACTGGAATGGAATGGATGGTCTTTAACTAGAACTATCTGTTACTGGAATGGAATGGATGGTCTTTAACTAGAACTAACTGTTACTGGAATGGAATGGATGGTCTTTAACTAGAACTATCTGTTACTGGAATGGAATGGATGGTCTTTAACTAGAACTAACTGTTACTGGAATGGAATGGATGGTCTTTAACTAGAACTAACTGTTACTGGAATGGAATGGATGGTCTTTAACTAGAACTATCTGTTACTGGAATGGATGGTCTTTAACTAGAACTAACTGTTACTGGAATGGAATGGATGGTCTTTAACTAGAACTATCTGTTACTGGAATGGATGGTCTTTAACTAGAACTAACTGTTACTGGAATGGAATGGATGGTCTTTAACTAGAACTATCTGTTACTGGAATGGATGGTCTTTAACTAGAACTATCTGTTACTGGGATGGAATGAATGGTCTTTAACTAGAACTATCTGTTACTGGAATGGAATGGATGGTCTTTAACTGGAACTATCTGTTACTGGAATGGAATGGATGGTCTTTAACAAGAACTATCTGTTACTGGAATGGATGGTCTTTAACTAGAACTATCTGTTACTGGAACGGATGGTCTTTAACTAGAACTATCTGTTAATGGAATGGATGGTCTTTAACTAGAACTATCTGTTAGTGGAATGGAATGGATGGTCTTTAACTAGAACTATCTGTTACTGGAATGGAATGGATGGTCTTTAACTGGAACTATCTGTTAATGGAATGGATGGTCTTTAACTAGAACTATCTGTTACTGGAATGGAATGGATGGTCTTTAACTAGAACTATCTGTTACTGGAATGGAATGGATGGTCTTTAACTGGAACTATCTGTTACTGGAATGAATGGTCTTTAACTAGAACTATATGTTACTGGAATGGAATGGATGGTCTTTAACTAGAACTATCTGTTACTGGAATGGAATGGATGGTCTTTAACTAGAACTATCTGTTACTGGAATGGAATGGATGGTCTTTAACTAGAACTATCTGTTACTGGAATGGATGGTCTTTAACTAGAACTATCTGTTACTGGGATGGAATGAATGGTCTTTAACTAGAACTATCTGTTACTGGAATGGAATGGATGGTCTTTAACTGGAACTATCTGTTACTGGAATGGAATGGATGGTCTTTAACTAGAACTATCTGTTACTGGAATGGATGGTCTTTAACTAGAACTATCTGTTACTGGAATGGATGGTCTTTAACTAGAACTATCTGTTAATGGAATGGATGGTCTTTAACTAGAACTATCTGTTAGTGGAATGGAATGGATGGTCTTTAACTAGAACTATCTGTTACTGGAATGGAATGGATGGTCTTTAACTAGAACTATCTGTTAATGGAATGGATGGTCTTTAACTAGAGCTA
Source organism: Oncorhynchus gorbuscha (assembly GCF_021184085.1). NCBI lineage: Eukaryota > Metazoa > Chordata > Actinopteri > Salmoniformes > Salmonidae > Oncorhynchus > Oncorhynchus gorbuscha. The sequence goes on along the minus strand of NW_025745964.1, from coordinate 25,257 downwards.
TCTGTTACTGGAATGGAATGGATGGTCTTTAACTAGAACTATCTGTTACTGGAATGGATGGTCTTTAACTAGAACTATCTGTTACTGGAATGGATGGTCTTTAACTAGAACTATCTGTTAATGGAATGGATGGTCTTTAACTAGAACTATCTGTTAGTGGAATGGAATGGATGGTCTTTAACTAGAACTATCTGTTACTGGAATGGAATGGATGGTCTTTAACTAGAACTATCTGTTACTGGAATGGAATGGATGGTCTTTAACTAGAACTATCTGTTAATGGAATGGATGGTCTTTAACTAGAACTATCTGTTACTGGAATGGAATGGATGGTCTTTAACTAGAACTATCGTTTACTGGAATGGAATGGATGGTCTTTAACTAGAACTAACTGTTACTGGAATGGAATGGATGGTCTTTAACTAGAACTATCTGTTACCGGAATGGAATGGATGGTCTTTAACTAGAACTAACTGTTACTGGAATTGAATGGATGGTCTTTAACTAGAACTATCTGTTACTGGAATGGATGGTCTTTAACTAGAACTATCTGTTACTAGAATGGATGGTCTTTAACTAGAACTATCTGTTACTGGAATGGAATGGATGGTCTTTAACTAGAACTATCTGTTACTGGAATGGATGGTCTTTAACTAGAACTATCTGTTACTGGAATGGAATGGATGGTCTTTAACTAGAACTATCTGTTACTGGAATGGAATGGATGGTCTTTAACTAGAACTATCTGTTACTGGAATGGAATGGATGGTCTTTAACTAGAACTAACTGTTACTGGAATGGAATGGATGGTCTTTAACTAGAACTATCTGTTACCGGAATGGAATGGATGGTCTTTAACTAGAACTAACTGTTACTGGAATGGAATGGATGGTCTTTAACTAGAACTAACTGTTACTGGAATGGAATGGATGGTCTTTAACTAGAACTATCTGTTACTGGAATGGATGGTCTTTAACTAGAACTAACTGTTACTGGAATGGAATGGATGGTCTTTAACTAGAACTATCTGTTACTGGAATGGATGGTCTTTAACTAGAACTAACTGTTACTGGAATGGAATGGATGGTCTTTAACTAGAACTATCTGTTACTGGAATGGATGGTCTTTAACTAGAACTATCTGTTACTGGGATGGAATGAATGGTCTTTAACTAGAACTATCTGTTACTGGAATGGAATGGATGGTCTTTAACTGGAACTATCTGTTACTGGAATGGAATGGATGGTCTTTAACAAGAACTATCTGTTACTGGAATGGATGGTCTTTAACTAGAACTATCTGTTACTGGAACGGATGGTCTTTAACTAGAACTATCTGTTAATGGAATGGATGGTCTTTAACTAGAACTATCTGTTAGTGGAATGGAATGGATGGTCTTTAACTAGAACTATCTGTTACTGTTACTGGAATGGATGGTCTTTAACTAGAACTATCTGTTACTGGAATGGATGGTCTTTAACTAGAACTATCTGTTAGTGGAATGGATGGTCTTTAACTAGAACTATCTGTTAATGGAATGGATGGCCTTTAACTAGAACTATCTGTTAGTGGAATGGAATGGATGGTCTTTAACTAGAACTATCTGTTACTGGAATGGAATGGATGGTCTTTAACTAGAACTATCTGTTACTGGAATGGAATGGATGGTCTTTAACTAGAACTATCTGTTAATGGAATGGATGGTCTTTAACTAGAACTATCTGTTACTGGAATGGATGGTCTTTAACTAGAACTATCTGTTACTGGAATGGAATGGATGGTCTTTAACTAGAACTATCTGTTACTGGAATGGATGGTCTTTAACTAGAACTATCTGTTACTGGGATGGAATGAATGGTCTTTAACTAGAACTATCTGTTACTGGAATGGAATGGATGGTCTTTAACTGGAACTATCTGTTACTGGAATGGAATGGATGGTCTTTAACTAGAACTATCTGTTACTGGAATGGATGGTCTTTAACTAGAACTATCTGTTAATGGAATGGATGGTCTTTAACTAGAACTATCTGTTAGTGGAATGGAATGGATGGTCTTTAACTAGAACTATCTGTTACTGGAATGGAATGGATGGTCTTTAACTAGAACTATCTGTTACTGGAATGGAATGGATGGTCTTTAACTAGAACTATCTGTTAATGGAATGGATGGTCTTTAACTAGAACTATCTGTTACTGGAATGGATGGTCTTTAACTAGAACTATCTGTTACTGGAATGGAATGGATGGTCTTTAACTAGAACTATCTGTTACTGGAATGGATGGTCTTTAACTAGAACTATCTGTTAGTGGAATGGATGGTCTTTAACTAGAACTATCTGTTAGTGGAATGGATGGTCTTTAACTAGAACTATCTGTTACTGGAATGGATGGTCTTTAACTAGAACTATCTGTTAATGGAATGGATGGTCTTTAACTAGAACTATCTGTTACTGGAATGGATGGTCTTTAACTAGAACTATCTGTTACTGGAATGGAATGGATGGTCTTTAACTAGAACTATCTGTTAATGGAATGTATGGTCTTTAACTAGAACTATCTGTTACTGGAATGAATGGTCTTTAACTAGAACTATCTGTTAGTGGAATGGATGGTCTTTAACTAGAACTATCTGTTAGTGGAATGGATGGTCTTTAACTAGAACTATCTGTTACTGGAATGGAATGGATGGTCTTTAACTAGAACTATCTGTTAATGGAATGGATGGTCTTTAACTAGAACTATCTGTTACTGGAATGGATGGTCTTTAACTAGAACTATCTGTTACTGGAATGGATGGTCTTTAACTAGAACTATCTGTTACTGGAATGGAATGGATGGTCTTTAACTGGAACTATCTGTTACTGGAATGGATGGTCTTTAACTAGAACTATATGTTACTGGAATGGAATGGATGGTCTTTAACTAGAACTATCTGTTACTGGAATGGATGGTCTTTAACTAGAACTATCTGTTACTGGAATGGATGGTCTTTAACTAGAACTATCTGTTACTGGAATGGATGGTCTTTAACTAGAACTATCTGTTACTGGAATCGATGGTCTTTAAATAGAACTATCTGTTACTGGAATGGATGGTCTTCAACTAGAACTATCTGTTACTGGAATGGATGGTCTTTAACTAGAACTATCTGTTACTGGAATGGATGGTCTTTAACTTGAACTAACTATTACTGGAATGGATGGTCTTTAACTAGAACTATCTGTTACTGGAATGGATGGTCTTTAACTAGAACTATCTGTTACTGGAATGGAATGGATGGTCTTTAACTAGAACTATCTGTTACTGGAATGGAATGGATGGTCGTTAACTAGAACTATCTGTTACTGGAATGGATGGTCTTTAACTTGAACTAACTGTTACTGGAATGGATGGTCTTTAACTAGAACTATCTGTTACTGGAATGGAATGGATGGTCTTTAACTGGAACTATCTGTTAATGGAATGGATGGTCTTTAACTAGAACTATCTGTTACTGGAATGGAATGGATGGTCTTTAACTAGAACTATCTGTTACTGGAATGGAATGGATGGTCTTTAACTGGAACTATCTGTTACTGGAATGAATGGTCTTTAACTAGAACTATATGTTACTGGAATGGAATGGATGGTCTTTAACTAGAACTATCTGTTACTGGAATGGAATGGATGGTCTTTAACTAGAACTATCTGTTACTGGAATGGAATGGATGGTCTTTAACTAGAACTATCTGTTACTGGAATGGATGGTCTTTAACTAGAACTATCTGTTACTGGGATGGAATGAATGGTCTTTAACTAGAACTATCTGTTACTGGAATGGAATGGATGGTCTTTAACTGGAACTGGTTACTGGAATGGAATTAACTTTAACTAGAACTATCTGTTACTGGAATGGAATGGTCTTTAACTAGAACTATCTGTTACTGGAATGGATGGTCTTTAACTAGAACTATCTGTTAATGGAATGGATGGTCTTTAACTAGAACTATCTGTTAGTGGAATGGAATGGATGGTCTTTAACTAGAACTATCTGTTACTGGAATGGAATGGATGGTCTTTAACTAGAACTATCTGTTAATGGAATGGATGGTCTTTAACTAGAACTATCTGTTACTGGAATGGAATGGATGGTCTTTAACTAGAACTATCTGTTAATGGAATGGATGGTCTTTAACTAGAACTATCTGTTACTGGAATGGATGGTCTTTAACTAGAACTATCTGTTACTGGAATGGAATGGATGGTCTTTAACTAGAACTATCTGTTACTGGAATGGATGGTCTTTAACTAGAACTATCTGTTACTGTTACTGGAATGGATGGTCTTTAACTAGAACTATCTGTTACTGGAATGGATGGTCTTTAACTAGAACTATCTGTTAGTGGAATGGATGGTCTTTAACTAGAACTATCTGTTAGTGGAATGGATGGTCTTTAACTAGAACTATCTGTTACTGGAATGGATGGTCTTTAACTAGAACTATCTGTTAATGGAATGGATGGTCTTTAACTAGAACTATCTGTTACTGGAATGGATGGTCTTTAACTAGAACTATCTGTTACTGGAATGGAATGGATGGTCTTTAACTAGAACTATCTGTTAATGGAATGTATGGTCTTTAACTAGAACTATCTGTTACTGGAATGAATGGTCTTTAACTAGAACTATCTGTTAGTGGAATGGATGGTCTTTAACTAGAACTATCTGTTAGTGGAATGGATGGTCTTTAACTAGAACTATCTGTTACTGGAATGGAATGGATGGTCTTTAACTAGAACTATCTGTTAATGGAATGGATGGTCTTTAACTAGAACTATCTGTTACTGGAATGGATGGTCTTTAACTAGAACTATCTGTTACTGGAATGGATGGTCTTTAACTAGAACTATCTGTTACTGGAATGGAATGGATGGTCTTTAACTGGAACTATCTGTTACTGGAATGGATGGTCTTTAACTAGAACTATATGTTACTGGAATGGAATGGATGGTCTTTAACTAGAACTATCTGTTACTGGAATGGATGGTCTTTAACTAGAACTATCTGTTACTGGAATGGATGGTCTTTAACTAGAACTATCTGTTACTGGAATGGATGGTCTTTAACTAGAACTATCTGTTACTGGAATCGATGGTCTTTAAATAGAACTATCTGTTACTGGAATGGATGGTCTTCAACTAGAACTATCTGTTACTGGAATGGATGGTCTTTAACTAGAACTATCTGTTACTGGAATGGATGGTCTTTAACTTGAACTAACTGTTACTGGAATGGATGGTCTTTAACTAGAACTATCTGTTACTGGAATGGATGGTCTTTAACTAGAACTATCTGTTACTGGAATGGAATGGATGGTCTTTAACTAGAACTATCTGTTACTGGAATGGAATGGATGGTCGTTAACTAGAACTATCTGTTACTGGAATGGATGGTCTTTAACTTGAACTAACTGTTACTGGAATGGATGGTCTTTAACTAGAACTATCTGTTACTGGAATGGAATGGATGGTCTTTAACTGGAACTATCTGTTAATGGAATGGATGGTCTTTAACTAGAACTATCTGTTACTGGAATGGAATGGATGGTCTTTAACTAGAACTATCTGTTACTGGAATGGAATGGATGGTCTTTAACTGGAACTATCTGTTACTGGAATGAATGGTCTTTAACTAGAACTATATGTTACTGGAATGGAATGGATGGTCTTTAACTAGAACTATCTGTTACTGGAATGGAATGGATGGTCTTTAACTAGAACTATCTGTTACTGGAATGGAATGGATGGTCTTTAACTAGAACTATCTGTTACTGGAATGGATGGTCTTTAACTAGAACTATCTGTTACTGGGATGGAATGAATGGTCTTTAACTAGAACTATCTGTTACTGGAATGGAATGGATGGTCTTTAACTGGAACTATCTGTTACTGGAATGGAATGGATGGTCTTTAACTAGAACTATCTGTTACTGGAATGGATGGTCTTTAACTAGAACTATCTGTTACTGGAATGGATGGTCTTTAACTAGAACTATCTGTTAATGGAATGGATGGTCTTTAACTAGAACTATCTGTTAGTGGAATGGAATGGATGGTCTTTAACTAGAACTATCTGTTACTGGAATGGAATGGATGGTCTTTAACTAGAACTATCTGTTAATGGAATGGATGGTCTTTAACTAGAACTATCTGTTACTGGAATGGATGGTCTTTAACTAGAACTATCTGTTAATGGAATGGATGGTCTTTAACTAGAACTATCTGTTAGTGGAATGGAATGGATGGTCTTTAACTAGAACTATCTGTTACTGGAATGGAATGGATGGTCTTTAACTAGAACTATCTGTTACTGGAATGGAATGGATGGTCTTTAACTAGAACTATCTGTTAATGGAATGGATGGTCTTTAACTAGAGCTATCTGTTACTGGAATGGAATGGATGGTCTTTAACTAGAACTATCTGTTACTGGAATGGATGGTCTTTAACTAGAACTATCTGTTACTGGAATGGATGGTCTTTAACTAGAACTATCTGTTAATGGAATGGATGGTCTTTAACTAGAACTATCTGTTAGTGGAATGGAATGGATGGTCTTTAACTAGAACTATCTGTTACTGGAATGGAATGGATGGTCTTTAACTAGAACTATCTGTTACTGGAATGGAATGGATGGTCTTTAACTAGAACTATCTGTTACTGGAATGGAATGGATGGTCTTTAACTAGAACTATCTGTTAATGGAATGGATGGTCTTTAACTAGAACTATCTGTTACTGGAATGGAATGGATGGTCTTTAACTAGAACTATCTGTTACTGGAATGGATGGTCTTTAACTAGAACTATCTGTTACTGGAATGAATGGTCTTTAACTAGAACTATCTGTTACTGGAATGGATGGTCTTTAACTAGAACTATCTGTTACTGGAATGGATGGTCTTTAACTAGAACTATCTGTTAATGGAATGGATGGTCTTTAACTAGAACTATCTGTTACTGGAATGGAATGGATGGTCTTTAACTAGAACTATCTGTTACTGGAATGGAATGGATGGTCTTTAACTAGAACTGGATCTTTAACTAGTATCTGTTACTGAATGGAATGGATGGTCTTTAACTAGAACTATCTGTTACTGGAATGGATGGTCTTTAACTAGAACTATCTGTTACTGGAATGGATGGTCTTTAACTAGAACTATCTGTTACTGGAATGGAATGGATGGTCTTTAACTAGAACTATCTGTTACTGGAATGGATGGTCTTTAACTAGAACTATCTGTTACTGTTACTGGAATGGATGGTCTTTAACTAGACCTATCTGTTACTGGAATGGATGGTCTTTAACTAGAACTATCTGTTAGTGGAATGGATGGTCTTTAACTAGAACTATCTGTTACTGGAATGGATGGTCTTTAACTAGAACTATCTGTTACTGGAATGGATGGTCTTTAACTAGAACTATCTGTTAATGGAATGGATGGTCTTTAACTAGAACTATCTGTTACTGGAATGGATGGTCTTTAACTAGAACTATCTGTTACTGGAATGGAATGGATGGTCTTTAACTAGAACTATCTGTTAATGGAATGTATGGTCTTTAACTGAACTATCTGTTACTGGAATGAATGGTCTTTAACTAGAACTATCTGTTAGTGGAATGGATGGTCTTTAACTAGAACTATCTGTTAGTGGAATGGATCTTTAACTAGAACTATCTGTTACTGGAATGGAATGGATGGTCTTTAACTAGAACTATCTGTTAATGGAATGGATGGTCTTTAACTAGAACTATCTGTTACTGGAATGGATGGTCTTTAACTAGAACTATCTGTTACTGGAATGGATGGTCTTTAACTAGAACTATCTGTTACTGGAATGGAATGGATGGTCTTTAACTGGAACTATCTGTTACTGGAATGGATGGTCTTTAACTAGAACTATATGTTACTGGAATGGAATGGATGGTCTTTAACTAGAACTATCTGTTACTGGAATGGATGGTCTTTAACTAGAACTATCTGTTACTGGAATGGATGGTCTTTAACTAGAACTATCTGTTACTGGAATGGATGGTCTTTAACTAGAACTATCTGTTACTGGAATCGATGGTCTTTAAATAGAACTATCTGTTACTGGAATGGATGGTCTTCAACTACAACTATCTGTTACTGGAATGGATGGTCTTTAACTAGAACTATCTGTTACTGGAATGGATGGTCTTTAACTTGAACTAACTGTTACTGGAATGGATGGTCTTTAACTAGAACTATCTGTTACTGGAATGGATGGTCTTTAACTAGAACTATCTGTTACTGGAATGGAATGGATGGTCTTTAACTAGAACTATCTGTTACTGGAATGGAATGGATGGTCGTTAACTAGAACTATCTGTTACTGGAATGGATGGTCTTTAACTTGAACTAACTGTTACTGGAATGGATGGTCTTTAACTAGAACTATCTGTTACTGGAATGGAATGGATGGTCTTTAACTGGAACTATCTGTTAATGGAATGGATGGTCTTTAACTAGAACTATCTGTTACTGGAATGGAATGGATGGTCTTTAACTAGAACTATCTGTTACTGGAATGGAATGGATGGTCTTTAACTGGAACTATCTGTTACTGGAATGAATGGTCTTTAACTAGAACTATATGTTACTGGAATGGAATGGATGGTCTTTAACTAGAACTATCTGTTACTGGAATGGAATGGATGGTCTTTAACTAGAACTATCTGTTACTGGAATGGAATGGATGGTCTTTAACTAGAACTATCTGTTACTGGAATGGATGGTCTTTAACTAGAACTATCTGTTACTGGGATGGAATGAATGGTCTTTAACTAGAACTATCTGTTACTGGAATGGAATGGATGGTCTTTAACTGGAACTATCTGTTACTGGAATGGAATGGATGGTCTTTAACTAGAACTATCTGTTACTGGAATGGATGGTCTTTAACTAGAACTATCTGTTACTGGAATGGATGGTCTTTAACTAGAACTATCTGTTAATGGAATGGATGGTCTTTAACTAGAACTATCTGTTAGTGGAATGGAATGGATGGTCTTTAACTAGAACTATCTGTTACTGGAATGGAATGGATGGTCTTTAACTAGAACTATCTGTTAATGGAATGGATGGTCTTTAACTAGAACTATCTGTTACTGGAATGGATGGTCTTTAACTAGAACTATCTGTTAATGGAATGGATGGTCTTTAACTAGAACTATCTGTTAGTGGAATGGAATGGATGGTCTTTAACTAGAACTATCTGTTACTGGAATGGAATGGATGGTCTTTAACTAGAACTATCTGTTACTGGAATGGAATGGATGGTCTTTAACTAGAACTATCTGTTAATGGAATGGATGGTCTTTAACTAGAGCTATCTGTTACTGGAATGGAATGGATGGTCTTTAACTAGAACTATCTGTTACTGGAATGGATGGTCTTTAACTAGAACTATCTGTTACTGGAATGGATGGTCTTTAAGTAGAACTATCTGTTAATGGAATGGATGGTCTTTAACTAGAACTATCTGTTAGTGGAATGGAATGGATGGTCTTTAACTAGAACTATCTGTTACTGGAATGGAATGGATGGTCTTTAACTAGAACTATCTGTTACTGGAATGGAATGGATGGTCTTTAACTAGAACTATCTGTTAATGGAATGGATGGTCTTTAACTAGAACTATCTGTTACTGGAATGGAATGGATGGTCTTTAACTAGAACTATCTGTTACTGGAATGGAATGGATGGTCTTTAACTAGAACTAACTGTTACTGGAATGGAATGGATGGTCTTTAACTAGAACTATCTGTTACCGGAATGGAATGGATGGTCTTTAACTAGAACTAACTGTTACTGGAATGGAATGGATGGTCTTTAACTAGAACTATCTGTTACTGGAATGGATGGTCTTTAACTAGAACTATCTGTTACTAGAATGGATGGTCTTTAACTAGAACTATCTGTTACTGGAATGGAATGGATGGTCTTTAACTAGAACTATCTGTTACTGGAATGGATGGTCTTTAACTAGAACTATCTGTTACTGGAATGGAATGGATGGTCTTTAACTAGAACTATCTGTTACTGGAATGGAATGGATGGTCTTTAACTAGAACTATCTGTTACTGGAATGGAATGGATGGTCTTTAACTAGAACTAACTGTTACTGGAATGGAATGGATGGTCTTTAACTAGAACTATCTGTTACCGGAATGGAATGGATGGTCTTTAACTAGAA
>NW_025745964.1:0-10000 GCF_021184085.1 Oncorhynchus gorbuscha | reverse complement strand
AGAGAAAGAAAGAGAAAAAGAGAGAATTAGAGAGAGCACACTTAAATTCACACAGGACACCAAATAGGACAGGAGAAGTACTCCAGATATAACAAACTGACCCTAGCCCACCGACACATAAACTACTGCAGCATAAATACTGGAGGCTGAGACAGGAGGGGTCAGGAGACACTGTGGCCCCATCCGAGGACTACCCCCGGTAGCCCACAAAGATCTCCGCCACAGCACAACCAAAAGGGGGGGCGCCAAACCAGACAGAAAGATCACATCAGTGACCCACTCAAGTGACGCACCCCTCCTAGGGATGGTATGAAAGAGCCCTAGTAAGCCAGTGACTCAGCCCCTGTAATAGGGTTAGAGACAGAGAATCCCAGTGGAAAGAGGGGAACCGGCCAGGCAGAGACAGCAAGGGCGGTTCGTTGCTCCAGAGCCTTTCCGTTCACCTTCCCACTCCTGGGCCAGACTACACTCAATTATATGACCCACTGAAGAGATGAGTCTTCAGTAAATACTTGAAGGTTGAGACCGAGTTTGCATCTCTTACATGGGTAGGCAGATCATTCCATAAAAATTGAGCTCTGTAGGAGAAAGCCCTGCCTCCAGCTGTTTGCTTAGAAATTCTAGGGACAATTAGGAGGCCTGCGTGTTGTGACCGTAGCGTACGTGTAGGTATGTATGGCAGGACCAAATCAGAGAGGTAGGTAGGAGCAAGCCCATGTAATGCTTTGTAGGTTAGCAGTAAAACCTTGAAATCAGCCCTTGCCTTGACAGGAAGCCAGTGTAGGGAGGCTAGCACTGGAGTAATATGATCAAATGTTTTGGTTCTAGTCAGGATTCTAGCAGCCGTATTTAGCACTAACTGAAGTTTATTTAGTGCTTTATCCAGGTAGCCGGAAAGTAGAGCATTGCAGTAGTCTAACCAAGAAGTGACAAAAGCATGGATTCATTTTTCTGCATAATTTTTGGACAGAAAGTTTCTGATTTTTGCAATGTTACATAAGATGGAAAAAGCTGTCCTTGAAATGGTCTTGATATGTTCTTCAAAAGAGAGATCAGGGTCCAGAGTAACGCCGAGGTCCTTCAGTTTTATTTGAGACGACTGTACAACCATTAAGATTAATTGTCAGATTCAACAGAAGATCTCTTTGTTTCTTGGGACCTAGAACAAGCATCTCTGTTTTGTCTGAGTTTAAAAGTAGAACGTTTGCAGCCCTCCACTTCCTTATGTCTGAAACACATGCTTCTAGCGAGGGTAATTTTGGGGCTTCACAATGTTTCATTGAAATGTACAGCTGTGTGTCATCCGCATAGCAGTGAAAGTTAACATTATGTTTTCGAATGACAACCCCAAGAGGTAAAATATATAGTGAAAACAATAGTGGTCCTAAAACAGAACCTTGAGGAACACCGAAATTTACAGTTGATTTGTCAGATGACAAACCATTCACAGAGACAAACTGATAACTTTCCGACAGATAAGATCTAAACCAGGCCAGAACTTGTCCGTGTCGACCAATTTGGGTTTCCAATCTCTCCAAAAGAATGTGGTGATCGATGGTATCAAAAGCAGCACTAAGGTCTAGGTGGCTGGAACATTGTCCCCTGGTAGAACTGGTGCCAGTAACATTGTCCCCTGGTAGAACTGGTGCCAGTAACATTTTCCCCTGTAACATTGTCCCCTGGTAGAACTGGTGCCAGTAACATTGTCCCCTGGTAGAACTGGTGCCTGTAACATTGTCCCCTGGTAGAACTGGTGCCAGTAACATTGTCCGCTGTAATATTGTCCCCTGGTAGAACTGGTGCCAGTAACATTGTCCCCTGGTAGAACTGGTGCCTGTAACATTGTCCCCTGTAATATTGTCCCCTGGTAGAACTGGTGCCAGTAACATTGTCCCCTGGTAGAACTGGTGCCAGTAACATTGTCCCCTGGTAGAACTGGTGTCAGTAACATTGTCTCCTGGTAGAACTGGTGCCTGTAACATTGTCCCCTGGTAGAACGAGCCCGTGATTTGGTCTCCAATTGTTTTCTGCGGCATCACGTAGGAATAACCTTCCTACTAAAGTCATTACCATTGGTTTAGACTGTGTAATTGACTACTGAGATGGGAGGCTAGTCAATAAACACGTTGTTTTATCTAACATATCCAAGCACAAATGACTCAAGATTAATTGATGTGCAACCTAATGCAGTGATGTCATGTATTTGTATTTCATATGGATCCCCATTAGTTCCTGCCAAGGCAGCAGCTACTCTTCCTGGGGTTTATTATGGATCCCCATTAGTTCCTAAGGCAGTTCCCTGGGGTTTATTATGGATCCCCATTAGTTCCTGCCAAGGCAGCAGCTACTCTTCCTGGGGTTTATTATGGATCCCCATTAGTTCCTGCCAAGGCAGCAGCTACTCTTCCTGGGGTTTATTATGGATCCCCATTAGTTCCTGCCAAGGCAGCAGCTACTCTTCCTGGGGTTTATTATGGATCCCCATTAGTTCCTGCCAAGGCAGCAGCTACTCTTCCTGGGGTTTATTATGGATCCCCATTAGTTCCTGCCAAGGCAGCAGCTACTCTTCCTGGGGTTTATTATGGATCCCCATTAGTTCCTGCCAAGGCAGCAGCTACTCTTCCTGGGGTTTATTATGGATCCCCATTAGTTCCTGCCAAGGCAGCAGCTACTCTTCCTGGGGTTTATTATGGATCCCCATTAGTTCCTGCCAAGGCAGCAGCTACTCTTCCTGGGGTTTATTATGGATCCCCATTAGTTCCTGCCAAGGCAGCAGCTACTCTTCCTGGGGTTTATTATGGATCCCCATTGGTTCCTGCCAAGGCAGCAGATACTCTTCCTGGGGTTTATTATGGATCCCCATTAGTTCCTGCCAAGGCAGCAGCTACTCTTCCTGGGGTTTATTATGGATCCCCATTAGTTCCTGTTCCTGCCGAGGCAGCAGATACTCTTCCTGGGGTTTATTATGGATCCCCATTAGTTCCTGCCGAGGCAGCAGCTACTCTTCCTGGGTTTTATTATGGATCCCCATTAGTTCCTACCAAGGCAGCAGCTACTCTTCCTGGGGTTTATTATGGATCCCCATTAGTACCTGACAAGGCAGCAGCTACTCTTCCTGGGGTTTATTATGGATCCCCATTAGTTCCTGCCAAGGCAGCAGATACTCTTCCTGGGGTTTATTATGGATCCCCATTATTTCCTGCCAAGGCAGCAGCTACTCTTCCTGGGTTTTATTATGGATCCCCATTAGTTCCTACCAAGGCAGCAGCTACTCTTCCTGGGGTTTATTATGGGGCAGCAGCTACTTTCCTGGGGTTTATTATGGATCCCCATTAGTTCCTGCCAAGGCAGCAGATACTCTTCCTGGGGTTTATTATGGATCCCCATTAGTTCCTGCCAAGGCAGCAGATACTCTTCCTGGGGTTTATTATGGATCCCCATTAGTTCCTGCAGCAGCTACTCTTCCTGGGTTTAGGCAGCAGCTACTCTTCCTGGGGTTTATTATGGATCCCCATTAGTTCCTACCAAGGCAGCAGCTACTCTTCCTGGGGTTTATTATGGATCCCCATTAGTTCCTACCAAGGCAGCAGATACTCTTCCTGGGTTTATTATGGATCCCCATTAGTTCCTGCCAAGGCAGCAGCTACTCTTCCTGGGGTTTATTATGGATCCCCATTAGTTCCTGCCAAGGCAGCAGCTACTCTTCCTGGGGTTTATTATGGATCCCCATTAGTTCCTGCCATACCCCTGGGGTTTAGGATCCCCATCCTGCCAAGGCAGCAGCTACTCTTCCTGGGGTTTATTATGGATCCCCAGTAGTTCCTGCCAAGGCAGCAGATTCCTGCCAAGGCAGCAGCTACTCTTCCTGGGGTTTATTATGGATCCCCATTAGTTCCTGCCAAGGCAGCAGATACTCTTCCTGGGGTTTATTATGGATCCCCATTAGTTCCTGCCAAGGCAGCAGCTACTTTCCTGGGGTTTATTATGGATCCCCATTAGTTCCTGCCAAGGCAGCAGCTACTCTTCCTGGGGTTTATTATGGATCCCCATTATTTCCTGCCAAGGCAGCAGCTACTCTTCCTGGGGGATTTATTATGGATCCCCATTAGTTCCTGCCAAGGCAGCAGATACTCTTCCTGGGGTTTATTATGGATCCCCATTAGTTCCTGCCAAGGCAGCAGATACTCTTCCTGGGGTTTATTATGTATCCCCATTAGTTCCTGCCAAGGCAGCAGCTACTCTTCCTGGGGTTTATTATGGATCCCCATTAGTTCCTACCAAGGCAGAAGCTACTCTTCCTGGGGTTTATTATGGATCCCCATTAGTTCCTACCAAGGCAGCAGATACTCTTCCTGGGGTTTATTATGGGTCCCCATTAGTTCCTGCCAAGGCAGCAGCTACTCTTCCTGGGGTTTATTATGGATCCCCATTAGTTCCTGCCAAGGCAGCAGCTACTCTTCCTGGGGTTTATTATGGATCCCCATTAGTTCCTACCAAGGCAGCAGCTCCTTCCTGGGGTTTATTATGGATCCCCATTAGTTCCTGCCAAGGCAGCAGCTACTCTTCCTGGGGGTTTATTATGGATCCCCATTAGTTCCTGCCAAGGCAGCAGCTACTCTTCCTGGGGTTTATTATGGATCCCCATTAGTTCCTGCCAAGGCAGCAGCTACTCTTCCTGGGGTTTATTATGGATCCCCATTAGTTCCTGCCAAGGCAGCAGCTACCCCATCTTCCTGGGGTTTATTATGGATCCCCATTAGTTCCTGCCAAGGCAGCAGCTACTCTTCCTGGGGTTTATTATGGATCCCCATTAGTTCCTACCAAGGCAGCAGATACTCTTCCTGGGGTTTATTATGGATCCCCATTAGTTCCTGCCAAGGCAGCAGCTACTCTTCCTGGGGTTTATTATGGATCCCCATTAGTTCCTGCCAAGGCAGCAGATACTCTTCCTGGGGTTTATTATGGATCCCTATTAGTTCCTGCCAAGCAGATACTCTTCCTGGGGTTTATTATGCCCCATTAGCCTACAGCAGCTACTTTCCTGGGGTTTATTATGGATCCCCATTAGTTCCTGCCAAGGCAGCAGTTACTCTTCCTGGGGTTTATTATGGATCCCCATTAGTTCCTGCCAAGGCAGTAGCTACTCTTCCTGGGGTTTATTATGGATCCCCATTAGTTCCTGCCATGGCAGCAGATACTCTTCCTGGGGTTTATTATGGATCCCTATTAGTTCCTGCCAAGGCAGCAGCTACTCTTCCTAGGGTTTATTATGGATCCCCATTAGTTCCTGCCAAGGCAGCAGCTACTCTTCCTGGGGTTTATTATGGATCCCTATTAGTTCCTGCCAAGGCAGCAGCTACTCTTCCTGGGGTTTATTATGGATCCCCATTAGTTCCTGCCAAGGCAGCAGCTACTCTTCCTGGGGTTTATTATGGATCCCCATTAGTTCCTGCTAAGGCAGCAGCTACTCTTCCTGGGGTTTATTATGGATCCCCATTAGTTCCTGCCAAGGCAGCAGATACTCTTCCTGGGGTTTATTATGGATCCCCATTAGTTCCTGCCAAGGCAGCAGCTACTCTTCCTGGGGTTTATTATGGATCCCCATTAGTTCCTGCCAAGGCAGCAGCTACTCTTCCTGGGGTTTATTATGGATCCCCATTAGTTCCTGCCATGGCAGCAGATACTCTTCCTGGGGTTTATTATGGATCCCTATTAGTTCCTGCCAAGGCAGCAGCTACGCTTCCTGGGGTTTATTATGGATCCCCATTAGTTCCTGCCAAGGCAGCAGCTACTCTTCCTGGGGTTTATTATGGATCCCCATTAGTTCCTGCCAAGGCAGCAGCTACTCTTCCTGGGGTTTATTATGGATCCCTATTAGTTCCTGCCAAGGCAGCAGCTACTCTACCTGGGGTTTATTATGGATCCCCATTAGTTCCTGCCAAGGCAGCAGCTACTCTTCCTGGGGTTTATTATGGATCCCCATTAGTTCCTGTCAAGGCAGCAGATACTCTTCCTGGGGTTTATTGGTGATGCTTTTACTGATTAGACATAAACGAAAATAGTTCATACATGAGGGCTTGCTTTGTTATCCAACTGATCTTGTGTCTTTTCTGCCATCCTGTGAACCCCGTTCATTGCTGCTTAGAGCTATATTCATTATTATCATAAGTCACTAGCTCTATGAGTAGCTGTGTGTGAAGCTACATGTGTTCTGTGTTTTATCTTAATTTGCTGCACAGGAAGTTGCCATAGAGAGATGGAAAGGCATTCTATATTTCTCTCTTCCATCTCTCCCTTTTTCTCCCTTTCGCTCTCTCTATCTATCTTTCTTTCTCTCTCTCTCCCTCTCGCTCTCTCTCTCTCTACCTCTCTCTCTCTTTCTCCCTTTTGCTCTCTCTATCTATCTATCTATCTATCTCTCTCTCTCTCTCTCTCTCTCTCTCTCTCTCTCTCTCTCTCTCTCTCTATCTATCTATCTTTCTCTCTCTGTCTCTCTCTCTCTCTTCCATCTTTCCCTTTCTCTCTCTTTCTCCCTTTCCCTCTCTCTATCTTTCTTTCTTTCTCTCTCTCTCTCTCTCTCTCTTCCATCTCTCCCTTTCTCTCTCTCTTTCTTTCCCTCTCTCTCTCTCTATCTCTCTCTCTCTCTCTCTCTCTCTCTCTCTCTCTCTCTCTCTCTCTCTCTCTCTCTCTCTCTTCTCTCCTCCCTTTGTTTCTCTCTCTCTCTGTCTGTGTGTGTGTCAGAAGGGGATTGTTGTGTTCTTCCTGCTGCTATGGTTACAAAAGTTACAGTACCTCTTCTCCCCCTTGATGACCTCACAGCCATATGGGCGGAGTAGACGCTGCACATACCCCGCCTCCCAACCCTGTCCCATCCCCCTGAGCCCAGAGGCTCCTTCCACCCTGTTGGAGCTAGAATCCGTCTGGCGCAGTACGAGAGGAGAGTGAGAGAGGAGGAGGAGGATGGAGGGAGAGATGAAAGGAAGGTTCCGGACCTTCAGAAGGATGACATGATGGCCAGGAAGACAGGCGCGTTCCCCAGGACCCACAACACCACGACAACATTCAACCGCTTCCTACCACTGCCGGGTTCCAAACGCCCAGCACAGGAAGTAGTCACAGACAGGAAGCTACAGCAATCCAGGGTCTCCATGGACATGCCTCAACAGCACCCCAACGTGGCAATGGTCGTCAGGCCGCCCGTTCCCAGCCATTGTAACTATGATGATGATGATGAGGATGAGGAAGAGTGCCCTGTACCAGACCTGGAGAAGGATGATATGTTGGCTCGTAGGACCAGGGCATACCAACACAGCGCGGGGAGAACCGGACGCTCCTTTAACCTGTTCCTGCCTGTCCCTGGAGCGGCCCAACAGAAGAACACCCCCTCTGGTGGACCCAACCAACTCTACCAGAACACCCCCTCTGGTGGACCCAACCAACTCTACCAGAACACCCCCTCTGGTGGACCCAACCAACTCTACCAGAACACCCCCTCTGGTGGACCCAACCAACTCTACCAGAACACCCCCTCTGGTGGACCCAACCAACTCTACCAGAACACCCCCTCTGGTGGACCCAACCAACTCTACCAGAACACCCCCTCTGGTGGACCCAACCAACTCTACCAGAACACCCCCTCTGGTGGACCCAACCAACTCTACCAGAACACCCCCTCTGGTGGACCCAACCAACTCTACAGACAGGAACAGCAACCCAGGTACAGACAGGACAACAGACTGACACACTGATGATGCTTGGAGACTTGCTGTGTGTGTGTGTGTGTGTGTGTGTGTGTGTGTGTGTGTGTGTGTGTGTGTGTGTGTGTGTGTGTGTGTGTGTGTGTGTGTGTGTGTGTGTGTGTGTGTGTGTGTGTGTGTGTGTGTGTGTGTGTGTGTGTGTGTGTGTGGCGTCCGTGTGAGTGTGTGGTGTGTCCGTGTGTGTGTCCGTGTCCGCCCAGCTAACAGTTTCTGTCTGGTCTGATGTATCACAACTAAAACCTCTGTCTGGTGGTGCTCTGACATCATGGTCTGGGTTTGACTACTACTGTCTGGTGGTGCTCTGACATCATGGTCTGGGTTTGACTACTACTGTCTGGTGGTGCTCTGACATCATGGTCTGGGTTTGACTACTACTGTCTGGTGGTGCTCTGACATCATGGTCTGGGTTTGACTACTACTGTCTGGTGGTGCTCTGCCATCATGGTCTGGGTTTGACTACTACTGTCTGGTGGTGCTCTGACATCATGGTCTGGGTTTGACTACTACTGTCTGGTGGTGCTCTGACATCATGGTCTGGGTTTGACTACTACTGTCTGGTGGTGCTCTGACATCATGGTCTGGGTTTGACTACTACTGTCTGGTGGTGCTCTGACATCATGGTCTGGGTTTGACTACTACTGTCTGGTGGTGCTCTGACATCATGGTCTGGGTTTGACTACTACTGTCTGGTGGTGCTCTGACATCATGGTCTGGGTTTGACTACTACTGTCTGGTGGTGCTCTGACATCATGGTCTGGGTTTGACTACTACTGTCTGGTGGTGCTCTGACATCATGGTCTGGGTTTGACTACTACTGTCTGGTGGTGCTCTGACATCATGGTCTGGGTTTGACTACTACTGTCTGGTGGTGCTCTGACATCATGGTCTGGGTTTGACTACTACTGTCTGGTGGTGCTCTGACATCATGGTCTGGGTTTGACTACTACTGTCTGGTGGTGCTCTGACATCATGGTCTGGGTTTGACTACTACTGTCTGGTGGTGCTCTGACATCATGGTCTGGGTTTGACTACTACTGTCTGGTGGTGCTCTGACATCATGGTCTGGGTTTGACTACTACTGTCTCTGTATCTGTGATTGCTTGGTTTGGTCTGGTCTGTGATCACTTGGTTTTGTCTGTGTCTGTGATTGCTTGGTTTGGTCTGTGTCTGTAATCGCTTGGTTTGGTCTGTATCTGTGATTGCTTGGTTTGGTCTGTGTCTGTGATTGCTTTTAACTACTACTGTTTGGTCTGTATCTGTGATTGCTTGGTTTGGTCTGTGTCTGTGATTGCTTGGTTTGGTGGTCGCTGTGTCTGTGATCGCTTGGTTTCATCTGGTCTGTGTTGAACTGTCCCCTGTCTTGATGATGTCACTGGCCGTCTTTCTCAGCAGTGGCGTTTCCACAGCAACAGGAACTACTACTGCCCTCTGCCCTCTAGAACCCCAACCAGGAAGTGTCTCGAGGACAACCCTTGTATCTCTCTGGTCTCCCCCTCTTCTCCCTCCACCCTCCTCTCCTCCCACACCCACACTCCTCCTCCCACCCTCCTCTCCCCCAGCTTCGTGGGAGGGAAAAAAGGAGGAGGAGGGGATGGAGAGGGGATGGAGAGAGGAAGGAAGAGAGTTGGAGAGAGGAGAGGAGACAAAGAAGGATAGAGGGAAGGAGAGAGATGGAGAGAGGGAAAGAGAGAGAGATGGAGAGAGAAGGAGAGAGAGAAGGAGAGAGGGGAGGAGAGAGAGATGGAGAGAGGAGAGGAGACAGAGGTGGAGAAAGAGAAGGAGATACAGATGGAGAGAGGAGAGGAGACAGAGATGAAGGAGAGACTGAAGGAGAGAGGGGAGGAGAGAGAGATGGAGAGAGGAGAGGAGACAGAGGTGGAGAAAGAGAAGGATAGAGGGAAGGAGAGAGAGATGGAGAGAGGAGAGGTGACAGAGGTGGAGAAAGAGAAGGAGATACAGATTGAGAGAGGAGAGGAGACAGAGATGGAGAGAGGGAAGAAGGTGGGAGAGTCTAACAGAAGACCGTTCTGGTTGGAAGACAATGATCTGCCTCCAATGATGTGAGATAACACACACACACACACACACACACACACACACACACACACACACACACACACACACACACACACACACACACACACACACACACACACACACACACACACACACACACACACACACACACACCAAACATGTTGTTTCTGTTATATTATATCAGATCTGTCATGTTGTTACTAACT
>NW_025745963.1:195000-214154 GCF_021184085.1 Oncorhynchus gorbuscha | reverse complement strand
TAGGGAAGGTAATCAAGGAGGTGATGGAGTCCAGGTGACAGATATAGGGAAGGTAATCAAGGAAGTGATGGAGTCCAGGTGAGTGACAGATATAGAGAAGGTAATCAAGGAGGATGGAGTCCAGGTGACTGACAGATATAGAGAAGGTAATCAAGGAGGTGATGGAGTCCAGGTGACAGATATAGGGAAGGTAATCAAGGAGGTGATGGAGTCCAGGGAGTGACAGATATAGAGAAGGTAATCAAGGAGGTGGATGGAGTCCTGGTGACAGATATAGGGAAGATAATCAAGGAGATAGAGTCCAGTGACAGATATAGAGAAGGTAATCAAGGAGGTGATGGAGTCCAGGTGACAGATATAGGGAAGGTAATCAAGGAGGTGATGGAGTCCAGGTGAGGATATAGAGAAGGTAATCAAGGAGGTGATGGAGTCCAGGTGACAGATATAGAGAAGGGGTAATCATGGAAAGATGGAGTCCAGGTGAGAGACTTGATATAGGGAAGGTAATCAAGGAGGTGATGGAGTCCAGGTGAGAGACAGATATAGGGAAGGTAATCAAGGAGGTGATGGAGTCAGGTGACAGATATAGAGAAGGTAATCAAGGAGGTGATGGAGTCCAGGACATAGGGAAGGTAATCAAGGAGGTGATGGAGTCCAGGTGAGTGGATATAGAGAAGGAATCAGATGATGGAGTCCAGGAAGATATAGGGAAGATAATCAAGGAGTGATGGAGTCCAGGTGAGTGACAGATATAGAGAAGGTAATCATGAGGTGATGGAGTCCAGGTGACAGATATAGGGAAGGTAAACAAGGAGGTGATGGAGTCCAGGTGAGTGACAGATATAGAGAAGGTAATCCATGAGGATGGAGCTCAGGTGATGGATATAGAGAAGGTAATCAAGGAGAGTGACAGATATAGAGAAGGTAATCAAGGAGGTGATGGAGTCCAGGTGAGAGACAGATATAGAGAAGGTAATCAAGGAGGTGATGGAGTCCAGGTGAGTGACAGATGATAGAGAAGGTAATCAAGGAGGTGATGGAGTCCAGGTGAGTGACAGATATAGAGAAGATAATCAAGGAGGTGATGGAGTCCAGGTGAGTGACAGATACAGAGAAGGTAATCAAGGAGGTGATGGAGTCCAGGGAGTGACAGATATAGAGAAGGTAATCCAGGTGACTGACAGATATAGAGAAGGTAATCAAGGAGGTGGATGGAGTCCAGGAGTGACAGATAGAGAAGGTAATCAAGGAGGTGATGGAGTCCAGGTGACAGATATCCAGGGAAGAGTAATAAAGGAGGTGATGGAGTCCAGGTGACAGATATAGAGAAGGTAATCAAGGAGGTGATGTGAGTCCAGATGACAAATATAGAGAAGGTAATCAAGGAGGTGATGGAGTCCAGGTGAGTAATCAAGACCAGATATAGAGAAGGTAATCAAGGAGGTGATGGAGTCCAGGTGACAAATATAGGGAAGATAATCAAGGAGGTGATGGAGTCCAGGTGAGTGACAGATATAGAGAAGGTAATCAAGGAGGTGATGGAGTCCAGGTGACAGATATAGAGAAGGTAATCAAGGAGGTGATGGAGTCCAGGTGAGTGACAGATATAGGGAAGGTAATCAAGGAGGTGATGGAGTCAGGTGACAGATATAGGAAGGTAATCAAGGAGGTGATGGAGTCCAGGTGAGTGACAGATATAGAGAAGGTAATCAAGGAGGTGATGGAGTCCAGGTGACAGATATAGGGAAGATAATCAAGGAGGTGATGGAGTCCAGGTGACAGATATAGAGAAGGTAATCAAGGAGGTGATGGAGTCCAGGTGACAGATATAGGGAAGGTAATCAAGGAGGTGATGGAGTCCAGGTGAGTGACAGATATAGAGAAGGTAATCAAGGAGGTGATGGAGTCCAGGTGAGTGATATAGAGAAGGTAATCAAGGAGGTGATGGAGTCCAGGTGAGAGACGGATATAGGGAAGGTAATCAAGGAGGTGATGGAGTCCAGGTGAGAGACAGATATAGGGAAGGTAATCAAGGAGGTGATGGAGTCCAGGTGACAGATATAGAGAAGGTAATCAAGGAGGTGATGGAGTCCAGGTGACAGATATAGAGAAGGTAATCAAGGAGGTGATGGAGTCCAGGTGAAGATATAGGGAAGGTAATCAAGGAGGTGATGGAGTCCAGGTGACAGATATAGAGAAGGTAATCAAGGAGGTGATGGAGTCCAGGTGAGTGAAGATATAGGGAAGGTAATCAAGGAGGTGATGGAGTCCAGGTGAGTGACAGATATAGAGAAGGTAATCAAGGAGGTGATGGAGTCCAGGTGACAGATATAGAGAAGTAATCAAGGAGGTGATGGAGTCCAGGTGAGTGACAGATATAGAGAAGGTAATCAAGGAGGTGATGGAGTCCAGGTGACAGATATAGGGAAGGTAATCAAGGAGGTGATGGAGTCCAGGTGAGTGACAGATATAGAGAAGGTAATCAAGGAGGTGATGGAGTCCAGGTGACAGATATAGGAAGGTAATCAAGGAGGTGATGATGGAGTATAGAGAAGGTAATCAAGGAGGTGATGGAGTCCAGACAGATATAGGGAAGGTAATCAAGGAGGTGATGGAGTCCAGGTGAGTGACAGATATAGAGAAGGTAATCAAGGAGGTGATGGAGTCCAGGTGAGAGACAGATATAGAGAAGGTAATCAAGGAGGTGATGGAGTCCAGGTGAGAGACAGATATAGGGAAGGTAATCAAGGAGGTGATGGAGTCCAGGTGAGAGACAGATATAGGGAAGGTAATCAAGGAGGTGATGGAGTCCAGGTGACAGATATAGAGAAGGTAATCAAGGAGGTGATGGAGTCCAGGTGACAGATATAGGGAAGGTAATCAAGGAGGTGATGGAGTCCAGGTGACAGATATAGAGAAGGTAATCAAGGAGGTGATGGAGTCCAGGTGACAGATATAGGGAAGATAATCAAGGAGGTGATGGAGTCCAGGTGAGTGACAGATATAGAGAAGGTAATCAAGGAGGTGATGGAGTCCAGGTGAGTGACAGATATAGGGAAGGTAATCAAGGAGGTGATGGAGTCCAGGTGAGTGACAGATATAGAGAAGATAATCAAGGAGGTGATGGAGTCCAGGTGAGTGACAGATATAGAGAAGGTAATCAAGGAGGTGATGGAGTCCAGGTGAGTGACAGATATAGAGAAGGTAATCAAGGAGGTGATGGAGTCCAGGTGAGTGACAGATATAGAGAAGGTAATCAAGGAGGTGATGGAGTCCAGGTGAGTGACAGATATAGAGAAGGTAATCAAGGAGGTGATGGAGTCCAGGTGACAGATATAGGGAAGGTAATCAAGGAGGTGATGGAGTCCAGGTGACAGATATAGAGAAGGTAATCAAGGAGGTGATGGAGTCCAGGTGACAGATATAGGGAAGGTAATCAAGGAGGTGATGGAGTCCAGGTGACAGATATAGAGAAGGTAATCAAGGAGGTGATGGAGTCCAGGTGACAGATATAGGGAAGGTAATAAAGGAGGTGATGGAGTCCAGGTGACAGATATAGAGAAGGTAATCAAGGAGGTGATGGAGTCCAGGTGACAAATATAGGGAAGATAATCAAGGAGGTGATGGAGTCCAGGTGAGTGACAGATATAGAGAAGGTAATCAAGGAGGTGATGGAGTCCAGGTGACAGATATAGAGAAGGTAATCAAGGAGGTGATGGAGTCCAGGTGAGTGACAGATATAGAGAAGGTAATCAAGGAGGTGATGGAGTCCAGGTGAGAGACAGATATAGAGAAGGTAATCAAGGAGGTGATGGAGTCCAGGTGACAGATATAGAGAAGGTAATCAAGGAGGTGATGGAGTCCAGGTGACAGATATAGAGAAGGTAATCAAGGAGGTGATGGAGTCCAGGTGACAGATATAGGGAAGGTAATCAAGGAAGTGATGGAGTCCAGGTGAGTGACAGATATAGAGAAGGTAATCAAGGAGGTGATGGAGTCCAGGTGACTGACAGATATAGAGAAGGTAATCAAGGAGGTGATGGAGTCCAGGTGACAGATATAGGGAAGGTAATCAAGGAGGTGATGGAGTCCAGGTGAGTGACAGATATAGAGAAGGTAATCAAGGAGGTGATGGAGTCCAGGTGACAGATATAGGGAAGATAATCAAGGAGGTGATGGAGTCCAGGTGACAGATATAGAGAAGGTAATCAAGGAGGTGATGGAGTCCAGGTGACAGATATAGGGAAGGTAATCAAGGAGGTGATGGAGTCCAGGTGAGTGACAGATATAGAGAAGGTAATCAAGGAGGTGATGGAGTCCAGGTGACAGATATAGAGAAGGTAATCAAGGAGGTGATGGAGTCCAGGTGAGAGACGGATATAGGGAAGGTAATCAAGGAGGTGATGGAGTCCAGGTGAGAGACAGATATAGGGAAGGTAATCAAGGAGGTGATGGAGTCCAGGTGACAGATATAGAGAAGGTAATCAAGGAGGTGATGGAGTCCAGGTGACAGATATAGGGAAGGTAATCAAGGAGGTGATGGAGTCCAGGTGACAGATATAGAGAAGGTAATCAAGGAGGTGATGGAGTCCAGGTGACAGATATAGGGAAGATAATCAAGGAGGTGATGGAGTCCAGGTGAGTGACAGATATAGAGAAGGTAATCAAGGAGGTGATGGAGTCCAGGTGAGTGACAGATATAGGGAAGGTAATCAAGGAGGTGATGGAGTCCAGGTGAGTGACAGATATAGAGAAGATAATCAAGGAGGTGATGGAGTCCAGGTGAGTGACAGATATAGAGAAGGTAATCAAGGAGGTGATGGAGTCCAGGTGACAGATATAGAGAAGGTAAACAAGGAGGTGATGGAGTCCAGGTGAGTGACAGATATAGAGAAGGTAATCAAGGAGGTGATGGAGTCCAGGTGAGTGACAGATATAGAGAAGGTAATCAAGGAGGTGATGGAGTCCAAGTGAGTGACAGATATAGAGAAGGTAATCAAGGAGGTGATGGAGTCCAGGTGAGTGACAGATATAGAGAAGGTAATCAAGGAGGTGATGGAGTCCAGGTGAGTGACAGATATAGGGAAGGTAATCAAAGAGGTGATGGAGTCCAGGTGAGTGACAGATATAGAGAAGGTAATCAAGGAGGTGATGGAGTCCAGGTGAGTGACAGATATAGAGAAGGTAATCAAGGAGGTGATGGAGTCCAGGTGAGTGACAGATATAGAGAAGGTAATCAAGGAGGTGATGGAGTCCAGGTGACAGATATAGGGAAGGTAATCAAGGAGGTGATGGAGTCCAGGTGACAGATATAGAGAAGGTAATCAAGGAGGTGATGGAGTCCAGGTGACAGATATAGGGAAGGTAATAAAGGAGGTGATGGAGTCCAGGTGACAGATATAGAGAAGGTAATCAAGGAGGTGATGGAGTCCAGGTGAGTGACAGATATAGAGAAGGTAATCAAGGAGGTGATGGAGTCCAGGTGACAGATATAGAGAAGGTAATCAAGGAGGTGATGGAGTCCAGGTGACAGATATAGAGAAGATAATCAAGGAGGTGATGGAGTCCAGGTGAGTGACAGATATAGGGAAGGTAATCAAGGAGGTGATGGAGTCCAGGTGAGTGACAGATATAGGGAAGGTAATCAAGGAGGTGATGGAGTCCAGGTGAGTGACAGATATAGAGAAGATAATCAAGGAGGTGATGGAGTCCAGGTGAGTGACAGATATAGAGAAGGTAATCAAGGAGGTGATGGAGTCCAGGTGACAGATATAGAGAAGGTAAACAAGGAGGTGATGGAGTCCAGGTGAGTGACAGATATAGAGAAGGTAATCAAGGAGGTGATGGAGTCCAGGTGAGTGACAGATATAGAGAAGGTAATCAAGGAGGTGATGGAGTCCAAGTGAGTGACAGATATAGAGAAGGTAATCAAGGAGGTGATGGAGTCCAGGTGAGTGACAGATATAGAGAAGGTAATCAAGGAGGTGATGGAGTCCAGGTGAGTGACAGATATAGGGAAGGTAATCAAGGAGGTGATGGAGTCCAGGTGAGTGACAGATATAGAGAAGGTAATCAAGGAGGTGATGGAGTCCAGGTGAGTGACAGATATAGAGAAGGTAATCAAGGAGGTGATGGAGTCCAGGTGAGTGACAGATATAGAGAAGGTAATCAAGGAGGTGATGGAGTCCAGGTGACAGATATAGGGAAGGTAATCAAGGAGGTGATGGAGTCCAGGTGACAGATATAGAGAAGGTAATCAAGGAGGTGATGGAGTCCAGGTGACAGATATAGGGAAGGTAATAAAGGAGGTGATGGAGTCCAGGTGACAGATATAGAGAAGGTAATCAAGGAGGTGATGGAGTCCAGGTGAGTGACAGATATAGGGAAGGTAATCAAGGAGGTGATGGAGTCCAGGTGACAGATATAGAGAAGATAATCAAGGAGGTGATGGAGTCCAGGTGAGTGACAGATATAGGGAAGGTAATCAAGGAGGTGATGGAGTCCAGGTGAGTGACAGATATAGGGAAGGTAATCAAGGAGGTGATGGAGTCCAGGAGAGTGACAGATATAGGGAAGGTAATCAAGGAGTTGATGGAGTCCAGGTGGGTGACAGATATAGAGAAGGTAATCAAGGAGGTGATGGAGTCCAGGTGAGTGACAGATATAGAGAAGGTAATCAAGGAGGTGATGGAGTCCAGGTGACAGATATAGAGAAGATAATCAAGGAGGTGATGGAGTCCAGGTGAGTGACAGATATAGGGAAGGTAATCAAGGAGGTGATGGAGTCCAGGTGAGTGACAGATATAGGGAAGGTAATCAAGGAGGTGATGGAGTCCAGGTGAGTGACAGATATAGGGAAGGTAATCAAGGAGGTGATGGAGTCCAGGTGAGTGACAGATATAGAGAAGATAATCAAGGAGGTGATGGAGTCCAGGTGAGTGACAGATATAGAGAAGGTAATCAAGGAGGTGATGGAGTCCAGGTGAGAGACAGATATAGGGAAGATAATCAAGGAGATGATGGAGTCCAGGTGAGAGACAGATATAGAGAAGGTAATCAAGGAGATGATGTTGTCCAGGTGACAGATATAGAGAAGATAATCAAGGAGGTGATGGAGTCCAGGTGAGTGACAGATCTAGGGAAGGTAATCAAGGAGGTGATGGAGTCCAGGTGACAGATATAGAGAAGATAATCAAGGAGGTGATGGAGTCCAGGTGAGTGACAGATATAGGGAAGATAATCAAGGAGGTGATGGAGTCCAGGTGAGTGACAGATATAGGGAAGATAATCAAGGAGGTGATGGAGTCCAGGTGAGTGACAGATATAGGGAAGATAATCAAGGAGGTGATGGAGTCCAGGGGAGTGACAGATATAGGGAAGATAATCAAGGAGGTGATGGAGTCCAGGGGACTGACAGATATAGAGAAGATAATCAAGGAGAAGATGGAGTCCAGGTGACTGACAGATATAGAGAAGATAATCAAGGAGGTGATGGAGTCCAGGGGACTGACAGATATAGAGAAGATAATCAAGGAGGTGATGGAGTCCAGGGGACTGACAGATATAGAGAAGATAATCAAGGAGGTGATGGAGTCCAGGGGACTGACAGATATAGAGAAGATAATCAAGGAGGTGATGGAGTCCAGGTGACTGACAGATATAGGGAAGATAATCAAGGAGGTGATGGAGTCCAGGTGACAGATATAGAGAAGATAATCAAGGAGGTGATGGAGTCCAGGTGACAGATATAGAGAAGATAATCAAGGAGGTGATGGAGTCCAGGTGAGTGACAGATATAGAGAAGGTAATCAAGGAGGTGATGGAGTCCAGGTGACAGATATAGAGAAGGTAATCAAGGAGGTGATGGAGTCCAGGTGAGTGACAGATATAGAGAAGGTAATCAAGGAGGTGATGGAGTCCAGGTGACAGATATAGAGAAGATAATCAAGGAGGTGATGGAGTCCAGGTGAGTGACAGATATAGGGAAGGTAATCAAGGAGGTGATGGAGTCCAGGTGAGTGACAGATATAGAGAAGATAATCAAGGAGGTGATGGAGTCCAGGTGAGATATAGGGAAGATGGAGTCCAGGTGAGTGACAGAAGATAATCAAGGAGGTGATGGAGTCCAGGTGAGTGACAGATATAGAGAAGATAATCAAGGAGGTGATGGAGTCCAGGTGACAGATATAGAGAAGGTAATCAAGGAGGTGATGGAGTCCAGGTGAGTGACAGATATAGAGAAGATAATCAAGGAGGTGATGGAGTCCAGGTGACAGATATAGAGAAGGTAATCAAGGAGGTGATGGAGTCCAGGTGACAGATATAGAGAAGATAATCAAGGAGGTGATGGAGTCCAGGTGAGTGACAGATATAGGGAAGGTAATCAAGGAGGTGATGGAGTCCAGGTGAGTGACAGATATAGGGAAGGTAATCAAGGAGGTGATGGAGTCCAGGTGAGTGACAGATATAGAGAAGATAATCAAGGAGGTGATGGAGTCCAGGTGAGTGACAGATGTAGAGAAGGTAATCAAGGAGGTGATGGAGTCCAGGTGAGTGACAGATATAGAGAAGATAATCAAGGAGGTGATGGAGTCCAGGTGAGTGACAGATATAGGGAAGATAATCAAGGAGGTGATGGAGTCCAGGTGAGTGACAGATATAGAGAAGGTAATCAAGGAGGTGATGGAGTCCAGGTGAGAGACAGATATAGGGAAGATAATCAAGGAGGTGATGGAGTCCAGGTGAGTGACAGATATAGAGAAGATAATCAAGGAGGTGATGGAGTCCAGGTGACAGATATAGGGAAGGTAATCAAGGAGGTGATGGAGTCCAGGTGAGTGACAGATATAGAGAAGATAATCAAGGAGGTGATGGAGTCCAGGTGAGTGACAGATATAGAGAAGGTAATCAAGGAGGTGATGGAGTCCAGGTGACAGATATAGAGAAGATAATCAAGGAGGTGATGGAGTCCAGGTGAGTGACAGATATAGAGAAGGTAATCAAGGAGGTGATGGAGTCCAGGTGAGATATAGAGAAGGTAATCAGATGATGGAGTCCAGGAAGATAAGAGAAGATAATCAAGGAGGTGATGGAGTCCAGGTGAGTGACAGATATAGGGAAGATAATCAAGGAGGTGATGGAGTCCAGGTGAGTGACAGATATAGGGAAGGTAATCAAGGAGGTGATGGAGTCCAGGTGAGTGACAGATATAGAGAAGATAATCAAGGAGGTGATGGAGTCCAGGTGAGTGACAGATATAGAGAAGATAATCAAGGAGGTGATGGAGTCCAGGTGAGTGACAGATATAGGGAAGATAATCAAGGAGGTGATGGAGTCCAGGTGAGTGACAGATATAGAGAAGATAATCAAGGAGGTGATGGAGTCCAGGTGAGAGACAGATATAGAGAAGATAATCAAGGAGGTGATGGAGTCCAGGTGAGAGACAGATATAGAGAAGATAATCAAGGAGGTGATGGAGTCCAGGTGACAGATATAGAGAAGATAATCAAGGAGGTGATGGAGTCCAGGTGACAGATATAGAGAAGATAATCAAGGAGGTGATGGAGTCCAGGTGAGTGACAGATATAGGGAAGGTAATCAAGGAGGTGATGGAGTCCAGGTGACAGATATAGAGAAGATAATCAAGGAGGTGATGGAGTCCAGGTGAGTGACAGATATAGGGAAGATAATCAAGGAGGTGATGGAGTCCAGGTGAGTGACAGATATAGGGAAGATAATCAAGGAGGTGATGGAGTCCAGGTGAGTGACAGATATAGGGAAGATAATCAAGGAGGTGATGGAGTCCAGGTGAGTGACAGATATAGAGAAGGTAATCAAGGAGGTGATGGAGTCCAGGTGACAGATATAGAGAAGGTAATCAAGGAGGTGATGGAGTCCAGGTGAGTGACAGATATAGAGAAGGTAATCAAGGAGGTGATGGAGTCCAGGTGACAGATATAGAGAAGGTAATCAAGGAGGTGATGGAGTCCAGGTGACAGATATAGAGAAGATAATCAAGGAGGTGATGGAGTCCAGGTGAGTGACAGATATAGGGAAGGTAATCAAGGAGGTGATGGAGTCCAGGTGAGTGACAGATATAGGGAAGGTAATCAAGGAGGTGATGGAGTCCAGGAGTGACAGATATAGAGAAGATAATCAAGGAGGTGATGGAGTCCAGGTGAGTGACAGATATAGAGAAGGTAATCAAGGAGGTGATGGAGTCCAGGTGAGTGACAGATATAGAGAAGATAATCAAGGAGGTGATGGAGTCCAGGTGAGAGACAGATATAGGGAAGATAATCAAGGAGGTGATGGAGTCCAGGTGAGAGACAGATATAGAGAAGGTAATCAAGGAGGTGATGGAGTCCAGGTGACAGATATAGAGAAGATAATCAAGGAGGTGATGTTGTCCAGGTGACAGATATAGAGAAGATAATCAAGGAGGTGATGGAGTCCAGGTGAGTGACAGATATAGGAAGGTAATCAAGGAGGTGATGGAGTCCAGGTGACAGATATAGAGAAGATAATCAAGGAGGTGATGGAGTCCAGGTGAGTGACAGATATAGGGAAGATAATCAAGGAGGTGATGGAGTCCAGGTGAGTGACAGATATAGGGAAGATAATCAAGGAGGTGATGGAGTCCAGGTGAGTGACAGATATAGGGAAGATAATCAAGGAGGTGATGGAGTCCAGGGGAGTGACAGATATAGAGAAGATAATCAAGGAGGTGATGGAGTCCAGGTGAGTGACAGATATAGAGAAGATAATCAAGGAGGTGATGGAGTCCAGGTGACTGACAGATATAGAGAAGATAATCAAGGAGGTGATGGAGTCCAGGTGACAGATATAGAGAAGATAATCAAGGAGGTGATGGAGTCCAGGTGACAGATGACAGATATAGAGAAGATAATCAAGGAGGTGATGGAGTCCAGGTGAGTGACAGATATAGAGAAGGTAATCAAGGAGGTGATGGAGTCCAGGTGACAGATATAGAGAAGGTAATCAAGGAGGTGATGGAGTCCAGGTGAGTGACAGATATAGAGAAGGTAATCAAGGAGGTGATGGAGTCCAGGTGAGTGACAGATATAGAGAAGGTAATCAAGGAGGTGATGGAGTCCAGGTGACAGATATAGAGAAGATAATCAAGGAGGTGATGGAGTCCAGGTGAGTGACAGATATAGGGAAGGTAATCAAGGAGGTGATGGAGTCCAGGTGAGTGACAGATATAGGGAAGGTAATCAAGGAGGTGATGGAGTCCAGGTGACAGATATAGGGAAGGTAATCAAGGAGGTGATGGAGTCCAGGTGAGTGACAGATATAGGAAGATAATCAAGGAGGTGATGGAGTCCAGGTGAGTGACAGATATAGAGAAGGTAATCAAGGAGGTGATGGAGTCCAGGTGAGACAGATATAGGGAAGATAATCAAGGAGGTGATGGAGTCCAGGTGAGTGACAGATATAGAGAAGGTAATCAAGGAGGTGATGGAGTCCAGGTGACAGATATAGAGAAGATAATCAAGGAGGTGATGGAGTCCAGGTGACAGATATAGATAATCAAGGAGGTGATGGAGTCCAGGTGAGAGACAGATATAGGGAAGATAATCAAGGAGGTGATGGAGTCCAGGTGAGTGACAGATATAGGGAAGATAATCAAGGAGGTGATGGAGTCCAGGTGAGTGACAGATATAGGGAAGATAATCAAGGAGGTGAAGGAGTCCAGGTGACAGATATAGAGAAGATAATCAAGGAGGTGATGGAGTCCAGGTGACAGATATAGAGAAGATAATCAAGGAGGTGATGGAGTCCAGGAGACAGATATAGAGAAGATAATCAAGGAGGTGATGGAGTCCAGGTGAGTGACAGATATAGAGAAGATAATCAAGGAGGTGATGGAGTCCAGGTGAGAGACAGATATAGGGAAGATAATCAAGGAGGTGATGGAGTCCAGGTGAGAGACAGATATAGAGAAGGTAATCAAGGAGGTGATGGAGTCCAGGTGACAGATATAGAGAAGATAATCAAGGAGGTGATGGAGTCCAGGTGAGTGACAGATATAGGGAAGGTAATCAAGGAGGTGATGGAGTCCAGGTGAGAGACAGATTTAGGGAAGATAATCAAGGAGGTGATGGAGTCCAGGTGACAGATATAGAGAAGATAATCAAGGAGGTGATGGAGTCCAGGTGAGTGACAGATATAGGGAAGGTAATCAAGGAGGTGATGGAGTCCAGGTGAGTGACAGATATAGGGAAGGTAATCAAGGAGGTGATGGAGTCCAGGTGACAGATATAGAGAAGATAATCAAGGAGGTGATGGAGTCCAGGTGAGTGACAGATATAGGGAAGATAATCAAGGAGGTGATGGAGTCCAGGTGAGTGACAGATATAGGGAAGATAATCAAGGAGGTGATGGAGTCCAGGTGAGTGACAGATATAGGGAAGATAATCAAGGAGGTGATGGAGTCCAGGGGACACAGATATAGAGAAGATAATCAAGGAGGTGATGGAGTCCAGGTGACTGACAGATATAGATCAGATAATCAGGAGGTGATGGAGTCCAGGGGACTGACAGATATAGAGAAGATAATCAAGGAGGTGATGGAGTCCAGGGGACTGACAGATACAGAGAAGATAATCAAGGAGGTGATGGAGTCCAGGGACTGACAGATATAGAGAAGATAATCAAGGAGGTGATGGAGTCCAGGTGACTGACAGATATAGGGAATATAATCAAGGAGTGATGGAGTCCAGGTGACAGATATAGAGGATAATCAGGAGGTGATGGAGTCCAGGTGACAGATATAGGGAAGGCTAATCAAGGAGGTGATGGAGTCCAGGTACAGATTAGACAGATAATCAAGAGGTGATGGAGTCAGTGACAGATATAGAGAAGATAATCAGGAGGTGATGGAGTCCAGGTGAGTGACAGATATAGGGAAGGTAATCAAGGAGGTATGGACAGTTGAGACAGATATAGGCTAGATAATGGAGGTGATGGAGTCCAGGAGAGTGACAGATATAGATCAAGATAATCAGGCTGATGGAGTCCAGGTGAGTGACAGATATCAGAAGATAATCAATGAGGTGATGGAGTCCAGGTGAGACAGATATAGGGAAGATAATCAAGGAGGTGATGGAGTCCAGGCTGAGTGACAGATATTAGAGAAGATAATCAAGGAGGTGATGGAGTCCAGGTGACAGATTACACAGATAATCAAGGAGGTATGGAGTCCAGGTGATACAGATATAGAGAAGATAATCAAGGAGGTGATGGAGTCCAGGTGAGTGACATTATATTAATCAAGGAGGTCTCAGAGTGACCAGATATAGTAATCAGACTAGGAGGTGATACCAGGTGAGTGACAGTTTAGATCAGATAATCAGGGAGGTGATGGAGTGGTGAGTGACAGATATAGGGAAGATAATCAAGGAGGTGATGGAGTCCAGGTGAGTGACAGATATAAAAAGATAATCAGAGGTGATGGAGTCCAGGTGAGTGACAGTATAGGGAATATAATCAAGGAGGTGATGGACACAGGTGAGAGTCATGAGGCGCAGGTGCGCGAGACTATGGTGACAGGTGTGTCAGATAATCACAGGCATGTTTAGAGGGCAGATACAGTATACGTGACAATAGTGCATATGTAACAACTATACATGTATATAACAATGGTAGACAGTGGAGTTGATCAGATACCAGGCTATATGTGGGTGCTTCAGTACATTACACAGTACAGATCAGACACCAGGCTATATGTGGGTGCTTCAGTACATTACATTACACAGTACAGATCAGATACCAGGCTATATGTGGATACTTCAGTACATTACACAGTTTAGATCAGACTACCAGGCTATATGTGGGTGCTTCAGTACATTACACAGTTTAGATCAGATACCAGGCTATATGTGGGTGCTTCAGTACATTACACAGTTTAGATCAGATACCAGGCTATATGTGGGTGCTTCAGTACATTACACAGTTTAGATCAGATACCAGGCTATATGTGGGTGCTTCATTACATTACATTACACAGTTCAAATCAGACACCAGGCTATATGTGGGCTATTCATTACATTACACAGTTTAGGTGGGTCTCATGATGTCTCCACTGGTCTCTTCCTGTCCCCTTCAGCTGTGGTGAGCGGTGTCCCTCTGGTAGTCATGGCGCCCAGTGTGAGCTGCGTTGCCCGTGTCAGAACGGTGGAACGTGCCATCACGTCACGGGGGAGTGCTCCTGCCCCGCTGGATGGATGGTACTACCCAGACACCACACATCATTACACCATTACACACTCTCCTTTTCTACAGCTTTATTCACAGCCCACAGTGTTCTCAGAAACCACAACATGTACCACAGACTAACAGTCTACTGTGGTAGTGTTCCCAGAAACCACAATATGTACCACAGACTAACAGTCTACTGTGGTAGTGTTCTCAGAAACCACAACATGTACCACAGACTAACAGTCTACTGTGGTAGTGTTCTCAGAAACCACAACATGTACCGCAGACTAACAGTCTACTGTGGTAGTGTTCTCAGAAACCACAACATGTACCGCAGACTAACAGTCTACTGTGGTAGTGTTCACAGAAACCACAACATGTACCACAGACTAACAGTCTACTGTGGTAGTGTTCTCAGAAACCACAACATGTACCACAGACTAACAGTCTACTGTGGTAGTGTTATCAGAAACCACAACATGTACCGCAGACTAACAGTCTACTGTGGTAGTGTTCTCAGAAACCACAACATGTACCGCAGACTAACAGTCTACTGTGGTAGTGTTCTCAGAAACCACAACATGTACCACAGACTAACAGTCTACTGTGGTAGTGTTCTCAGAAACCACAACATGTACCGCAGACTAACAGTCTACTGTGGTAGTGTTCTCAGAAACCACAACATGTACCGCAGACTAACAGTCTACTGTGGTAGTGTTCTCAGAAACCACAACATGTACCACAGACTAACAGTCTACTGTGGTAGTGTTCTCAGAAACCCTTTCTGATGATAATATCAGTAATGTTATAATGGTTTTTCATAATGATTTTCCAACTGCTGCGTGTTGAAAGACATTTGGCTCGTCTACCTTGGGTTCCTTCTGACTCCTCGATGTGTGTGTGTGTGTGTGTGTGTGTGTGTGTGTGTGTGTGTGTGTGTGTGTGTGTGTGTGTGTGTGTGTGTGTGTGTGTGTGTGTGTGTGTGTGTGTGTGTGTGTGTGTGTGTGTGTGTGTGTGTGTGTGTGTGTGTGTGTGTGTGTGTGTGTGTGTGTGTGTGTGTGTGTGTGTGTGTGTGTGTGTGTGTGTGTGTGTGTGTGTGTGTGTGTGTGTGTGTGTGTGGTCCTCAGGGCTCGGTGTGTGCCCAGCCGTGCCAGTTTGGCACCTACGGCATCAACTGTAGCCAGGAGTGCCCCTGCCGGAACAGAGGTCTGTGTGACCACGTCAGCGGGCAGTGCCAATGTACCGCCGGCTACAGAGGAGAGAGGTAGGGCACTGGGCTTGGCAACTTCACCACAGTGTGGGTTTTAACAGCACCTCCAGCTACAGAGGAGAGAGGTAGGGCACTGGGCTTGGCAACTTCATCACAGTGTGGGTTCTAACAGCACCTCCAGCTACAGAGGAGAGAGGTAGGGCACTGGGCTTGGCAACTTCATCACAGTGTGGGTTTTAACAGCACCTCCAGCTACAGAGGAGAGAGGTAGGGCACTGGGCTTGGCAACTTCATCACAGTGTGGGTTCTAACAGCACCTCCAGCTACAGAGGAGAGAGGTAGGGCACTGGGCTTGGCAACTTCATCACAGTGTGGGTTTTAACAGCACCTCCAGCAACAGAGGAGAGAGGTAGGGCACTGGGCTTGGCAACTTCACCACAGTGTGGGTTCTAACAGCACCTCCAGCTACAGAGGAGAGAGGTAGGGCACTGGGCTTGGCAACTTCACCACAGTGTGGGTTCTAACAGCACCTCCAGCTACAGAGGAGAGAGGTAGGGCACTGGGCTTGGCAACTTCACCACAGTGTGGGTTCTAATAGCACCTCCAGCTACAGAGGAGAGAGGTAGGGCACTGGGCTTGGCAACTTCACCACAGTGTGGGTTCGAACAGCACCTCCAGCTACAGAGGA
Organism: Oncorhynchus gorbuscha; assembly: GCF_021184085.1. Lineage (NCBI taxonomy): Eukaryota > Metazoa > Chordata > Actinopteri > Salmoniformes > Salmonidae > Oncorhynchus > Oncorhynchus gorbuscha. The sequence continues at coordinate 198,033 of NW_025745963.1, read as the reverse complement.
GAGAGGTAGGGCACTGGGCTTGGCAACTTCATCACAGTGTGGGTTCTAACAGCACCTCCAGCTACAGAGGAGAGAGGTAGGGCACTGGGCTTGGCAACTTCATCACAGTGTGGGTTTTAACAGTACCTCCAGCTACAGAGGAGAGAGGTAGGGCACTGGGCCAATTGAAATGCTATTAGCGCGCACCACTGCTAACTAGCTAGCCATTTCACATCGGTTACATGTGCACTGATGTGTGAGAGAGAGAGAGAGAGAGAGAGAGAGAGAGAGAGAGAGAGAGAGAGAGAGAGAGAGAGAGAGAGAGAGAGAGAGAGAGAGAGAGAGAGAGAGAGAGAGAGAGAGAGAGAGAGAGAGAGAGAGAGAGAGAGAGGGGAGAGAGAGACAGAGACAGAGACAGAGAGAGAGAGAGAGAGAGAGAGAGAGAGAGAGAGAGAGAGAGAGAGAGAGAGAGAGAGAGAGAGAGAGAGAGAGAGAGAGAGAGAGAGAGAGAGAGAGAGAGAGAGAGAGAGAGAGAGAGAGAGAGAGAGAGAGAGAGAGAGAGAGAGACAGAGAGAGAGAGAGAGACAGAGACAGAGACAGAGACAGAGACAGAGAGGAGAGGAGAGAGAGAGGAGAGGAGAGAGAGAGAGAGAGAGAGAGAGAGAGAGAGAGAGAGAGAGAGAGAGAGAGAGAGAGAGAGAGAGAGAGAGAGAGAGAGAGCACCTCCAGCTACAGAGGAGAGGTAGGGCACTGTGCTTGGCATAGGAAGCATAGTCAAATAGGACACTTCATCACTATGTGTGGCCACCCTGAATGGAAGCTTTCACTGTGTAGGCCTACATGTGGAGACTTTGGATTGGTTTTCCATTTAGTTCTACTTCTATTTTCCACACATGAATGTAGGTATTCAAGGTATTCCTTTTTATTAGTCAACTCATTTCTTAATCTCTCTGCTCTGTCTTTCTCTGTCTATGCAAATGCCTTCTCCTCTCTATCCATCTTTCTGCTCTTCTCTTGTCCACTTCTCTCTCTCTCTGTTTCCTCTCTCTCTTTCTCCTCTCTCTCTGTCTCCTCTCTCTATCTCCCCTCTGTATCCTCTCTCTGTTTCCTCTCTCTGTATCCTCTATCTCTCTGTCTCCTCTCTCTGTCTCCTCTCTCTCCTCTCTGTCTCCTCTCTCTGTATCCTCTCTCTCTGTCTCCTCTCTATCTCGTCTCTCTGTCTCCTTTCTCTCTATCTCTTCTCTGTCTCCTCTCTCTGTATCCTCTCTCTCTATCTCCTCTCTGTCTCCTCTCTATGTATCCTCTCTCTATCTCCTCTCTGTCTCCTCTCTCTGTATCCTCTCTCTATCTCCTCTCTGTCTCCTCTCTCTGTATCCTCTCTCTATCTCATCTCTGTCTCCTCTCTCTGTATCCTCTCTCTATCTCCTCTCTGTCTCCTCTCTGTCTCCTCTCTCTGTATCCTCTCTCTATCTCCTCTCTGTCTCCTCTCTCTGTCTCCTCTCTCTGTATCCTCTCTCTCTATCTCCTCTCTGTCTCCTCTCTCTGTATCCTCTCTCTGTATCCTCTCTCTCTGTCTCCTCTCTCTGTATCCTCTCTCTCTTTCTCCTCTCTCTCTATCTCCTCTCTCTATCTCGTCTCTTTGTCTCCTCTCTCTGTCTCCTCTCTCTATCTCGTCTCTCTGTCTCCTCTCTCTGTATCCTCTCTATCCATCTCTCTGTATCCTCTCTATCCATCTCTCTGTATCCTCTCTCTCTTTCTCCTCTCTCTCTATCTCGTCTCTCTCTCTTTCTCTCTGTATCCTCTCTCTCTTTCTCCTCTCTCTCTATCTCGTCTCTCTGTCTCCTCTCTCTCTGTCTCCTCTCTCTCTGTCTCCTCTCTCTATCTTGTCTCTCTACTCCTCTCTCTCTCTGTATCCTCGCTCTCTCTGTCTCCTCTCTCTCTCTATCTCCTCTCTCTGTATCCTCTCTCTCTCTGTCTCCTCTCTCTCTCTATCTCCTCTCTCTGTATCCTCTCTCTCTGTCTCCTCTCTGTCTCCTCTCTCTGTATCCTCTCTCTCTCTGTCTCCTCTCCGTCTCCTCTCTCTGTATCCTCTCTCTCTCTATCTCCTCTTGATCTTCTCTCTTTGTATCCTCTCTCTCTGTATCCTCTCTCTGTATCCTCTCTCTCTCTGTATCCTCTCTCTCTCTGTATCCTATCTCTCTCTGTATCCTCTCTCTCTCTGTATCCTCTCTCTGTATCCTCTCTCTCTCTGTATCCTCTCTCTGTATCCTCTCTCTGTATCCTCTCTCTCTCTGTATCCTCTCTCTCTCGGTATCCTCTCTCTGTATCCTCTCTCTGTCTCCTCTCTCTCTCTGTATCCTCTCTCTCTCTGTATCCTCTCTCTGTCTCCTCTCTCTCTCTGTATCCTCTCTCTGTATCCTCTCTCTCTCTGTATCCTTTCTCTCTGTCTCCTCTCTCTCTGTATCCTCTCTCTCTCTGTATCCTCTCTCTCTGTCTCCTCTCTCTCTCTGTATCCTCTCTCTCTGTCTCCTCTCTCTCTCTGTATCCTCTCTCTGTATCCTCTCTCTCTGTCTCCTCTCTCTCTCTGTATCCTCTCTCTCTGTCTCCTCTCTCTCTGTATCCTCTCTCTGTATCCTCTCTCTCTGTATCCTCTCTCTGTAACCTCTCTCTCTGTCTCCTCTCTCTCTCTGTATCCTCGCTCTCTCTGTCTCCTCTCTCTCTCTATCTCCTCTCTCTGTATCCTCTCTCTCTGTCTCCTCTCTCTCTCTGTCTCCTCTCTCTGTATCCTCTCTCTCTCTCTGTCTCCTCTATGTCTCCTCTCTCTGTATCCTCTCTCTGTATCCTCTCTCTCTCTGTCTCCTCTCTCTCTCTGTATCCTCTCTCTGTTTCCTCTCTCTCTGTATCCTCTCTCTCTGTCTTCTCTCTCTCTGTATCCTCTCTCTGTATCCTCTCTCTCTGTCTCCTCTCTCTCTCTGTATCCTCTCTCTCTGTATCCTCTCTCTGTATCCTCTCTATCTGTCTCCTCTCTCCTCTGTATCCTCGCTCTCTCTGTCT
>NW_025745963.1:185000-190000 GCF_021184085.1 Oncorhynchus gorbuscha | reverse complement strand
CTGTCTGTCTCTCTTTCTCTCCCCCCCTCTCTCTCTCTCTCTCTCTCTCCTCTCTGTCTCTCTCTCTCTCTCTCTCTCCCTCTCTGTCTCTCTCTTTATCTCCCGCTCTGTCTCTCTCTCCCTCTCTCTCTCTCTCTCTCTCTGTCTCTCTCTCTCTCTGTCTCTCTCTCTCTCTGTCTCTCTCTCTCTCTCTCTCTCTCTTTATCTCCCGCTCTGTCTCTCTCTCCCTCTCTCTCTCTCTCCCTCTCTGTCTCTCTCTCTCTCCCTCTCTGTCTCTCTCTCTTCTCCTGTCTCTCTCTTTCTCTCCCTCTGTCTCTCTCTTTCTCTCTCTCTCCCTATCTCTCTCTCCCTCCCTGTCTCCCAGGTTCTCTCCCCCTCTGTCTCTCTCTCTCTCCCTCTGTCTCTAAATACTCTCCCTTTAACTCTCTCAAACACTCTCAGGTCTGACTCTCTCTCTCTCTGTCTCTTTCTACTCTCTTTTCTGAATTAGGCTCTCTGTCTTCTCTCCCTCTGTCTCTCTCTTTCTCATTTCTTCTCTCTCTGAAGGAGGATCTCTCCCTCTCTCTCTCTCTGATCTCTGTCTCTCTCTCTCTCTCCCTCTCTGTCTCTCTCTTTCTCTCTCCCTCTGTCTCTATCTCCAGATGTCAGGAGGAGTGTCCGGGGGAGAGGTCCTCAGTGTTCACATAAGTGTGACTGTCAGAACAGAGCGAGGTGTTACCATGTCAACGGGGCCTGTCTGTGTGACGAGGGGTTCAAAGGTCCGAGCTGTATGAGGACAGGTTCTGTCCCTCTGGACAGTATGGACTCATCTGTGATAAATACTGTCCCTGTAACGCCTCAAACACACTCAGGTACCGTCTGTATGGACTCATCTGTGATAAATACGGTCTATTCTGAATTAGGCTGTTTTGAAATAAAGTAGCATTTCTTCAAACAGTGAAGGAGGATGAGGAGGAAGTGGAGGATGATGAGGAGGAGGATGAGGAGGATGAGGAAGATGAGGAGGAGAGAATGAGGAAGATGAGGAGGAGGAAGAGGAGGAAATGTGGAGGAAGATGAGGAGGAGGATGAGGAGGAAGGATGAGGAAGATGAGGAGGAGGAAGATGAGGAGGATGAGGAGGAGGATGAAAGTTGGTAGATAAAAAACTTGTCTGCTGATCAATGATGATTATTTTATACTTAGTTTTATCTTCAACTAAGAAAGTCAGTTAAGAACAAATTCTTATTTACAATGACACTCTAGGAACAGTGGGTTAACTGCCTTGTTCAGGGGAACAGTGGGTTAACTGCCTTGTTCAGGGGAACAGTGGGTTAACTGCCTTGTTCAGGGGAACAGTGGGTTAACTGCCTTGTTCAGGGGCAGAACGAACATATTTTTACCTCTGGTTACAGCTCAGGGATTAACCACTAGCTACCTGCTGGTTACTAGTCCAACACTCTAACCACTAGACTACCTGCTGGTTACTAGTCCAACACTCTAACCACTAGGCTACCTGCTGGTTACTAGTCCAATGCTCTAACCACTAGGCTACCTGCTGGTTACTAGTCCAACACTCTAACCACTAGGCTACCTGCTGGTTACTAGTCCAACACTCTAACCACTAGACTACCTGCTGGTTACTAGTCCAACACTCTAACCACTAGGCTACCTGCTGGTTACTAGTCCAACACTCTAACCACTAGGCTACCTGCTGGTTACTAGTCCAACACTCTAACCACTAGGCTACCTGCTGGTTACTAGTCCAACACTCTAACCACTAGGCTACCTGCTGGTTACTAGTCCAACACTCTAACCACTAGGCTACCTGCTGGTTACTAGTCCAACACTCTAACCACTAGACTACCTGCTGGTTACTAGTCCAACACTCTAACCACTAGGCTACCTGCTGGTTACTAGTCCAACACTCTAACCACTAGGCTACCTGCTGGTTACTAGTCCAACACTCTAACCACTAGGCTACCTGCTGGTTACTAGTCCAACACTCTAACCACTAGGCTACCTGCTGGTTACTAGTCCAACACTCTAACCACTAGACTACCTGCCGCCCCAATTATACATTGAGATCAATGTTTGTTTTTATCCAGTGTTTCATTACATACAGAGTCTCTATGTGTTTAGCAGGGCGGTTGGCACTGTTAAAATCAACCTATTTACAAAATAGTTTCCTTGAAAGAACAGTGGTCTGATGGCCCCAACACCAGTAAAACATCTGCTCTCCAATAGGTCATTTTCATGGCTGTGTTCTCATGAACATAACTGGGATGGGAGTTGAACGTTGTTGTGACTAAGTGGAATGACCCATGTGGTGTTGAGGTGCTCTGCTACACATTCAGCAGCCAGCTAGTACGGTCTCTATTCTACTGTACACTACTGTACATTGTTCTACTGTTCTTTGGCTGTACAGGTAGAACCATTTTTGGATTCAGGTAGAAAGGGTTCTACATGGAACCAATAAGGGTTCTTCAAAGGGTTCTCCTATGGGGACAGCTGAAGAACCCTTGTCGGTTCTAGATAGCACCTTTTTTTCTAAGAGCAGACAGAGACTATCTATCATAAGCCTCCTCTGTTCTCTGTTCTCCTCTCTCTCTCTCTTCTCTTTTCTCCTCTCTTCTTCTCTGTTCTCCTCTCTTCTCCTCTCTCTTTTCTCTTTCTCTTTTCTCCTCTCTTCTTCTCTGTTCTCCTCTCTTCTCCTCTCTCCTCTTCTCTGTTCTCCTCTCTTCTCCTCTCTCTCTCTCTCTCTCTCCCTCTCTCCTCTCCTCTCTTCTTCTCTGTTCTCTCCTTCTCTCTCCTCTCTCCTCACTCCTCTCTTCTCATCTCTTCTCCTCTCTCTCTCTCTCTCCTTTCCCTCTCTTCTCTTCTCTTCTCCTCTGCTCTCTCCTCTTCACTGTTCTCCTCTCTTCTCTGTTCTCCTCTCTTCTCCTCTCTCTCCTCACTCCTCTCTTCTCATCTCTTCTCCTCTCTCCTCTCTCTCTCTTTTCCTCTCTTCTCTTCTCCTCTGCTCTCTCCTCTTCTCTCCTCTTCTTTGTTCTCCCCTCTTCTCTGTTCTCCCCTCTTCTCCTCTCTTCTCCTCTCTCCTATTCACTGTTCTCCTCTCTTCTCCTCTCTCCTCTCTTCTCCTCTCTCCTCTTCTCTGTTCTCCTCTCTTATCTGTTCTCCTCTCTTCTCCTCTGCTCTCTTCTCCTCTCTCCTCTTCTCTGTTCTCCTCTCTTCTCCTCTCTCCTCTTCACTCTTCTCCTCTCTTCTCTGTTCTCCTCTCTTCTCTGTTCTCCTCTCTTCTCTGTTCTCCCTCTTCTCCTCTCTTCTCCTCTCTCCTCTTCTCTGTTCTCTTCTCTTCTCTGTTCTCCTCTCTTCTCTGTTCTCCCCTCTTCTCCTCTCTCTCTCTCTCTCTCCTCTTCTCTGTTCTCCTCTTTCTCTGTTCTCCTCTTCTCTGTTCTCCCCTCTTCTCCTCTCTTCTCCTCTCTCCTCTTCTCTGTTCTCCTCTCTTCTCCTCTCTGCTCTTCACTGTTCTCTCTCTCTTCTCTGTTCTCCTCTCTTCTCTGTTCTCCTCTCTTCACTGTTCTCCTCTCTTCTCTGTTCTCCTCTCTTCTCTGTTCTCCTCTTCTCTCTCCTCTGCTCTCTTCTCCTCTCTCCTCTTCTCTGTTCTCCTCTCTTCTCTGTTCTCCTCTCTTCTCCTCTGCTCTCTTCTCCTCTCTCCTCTTCTCTGTTCCTCTCTTCTCTGTTCTCTCTTCTCTGTTCTCCCTCTTCTCCTCTCTCTCTCTCTCTCTATTCACTGTTCTCCTCTCTTCTCCTCTCTCCTCTCTTCTCCTCTCTCCTCTTCTCTGTTCTCCTCTCTTATCTGTTCTCCTCTCTCTCTCTCTGCTCTCTTCTCCTCTCTCCTCTCTTCTCTGTTCTCTGTTCTCCTCTCTTCTCTCTCTCTGTCTCTCCTCTTCTCTGTTCTCCTCTCTGTTCTCTCTCCTCTCCTCTCTTCTCTGTTCTCTCTCTCTCTTCTCTGTTCTCCTCTCTTCTCTCCTCTCTCTCTCTCTTCTCTCTTCTCTCTCTCTTCTCCTCTGTTCTCTTCTCTGTCTCTCCTCTTCTCTGTTCTCCTCTCTTCTCTGTTCTCTCACTCTCTCTCCTCTCTCTCTTCTCTCTCTCTTCTCTGTTCTCCTCTTCACTGTTCTCCTCTCTTCTCTGTTCTCCTCTCTTCTCTGTTCTCCTCTCTTCTCCTCTCTCTCTTCTCCTCTCTCCTCTCCTCTCTTCTCTGTTCTCCTCTCTTCTCCTCTCTCCTCTTCTCTGTCTCCTCTCTCTCTGTTCTCTGTTCTCTTCTCCTCTGCTCTCTCTCTCCTCTCTCTCTCTCTCTCTGTTCTCCTCTCTTCTCCTCTCTCTCTTCTCCTCTCCTCTCTCTCCTCCTCTCTCCTCTTCTCTGTTCTCCTCTCTTCTCTGTTCTCCACTTCTCTGTTCTCCTCTTCTCTTCTCCTCTCTCCTCTCCTCTCTTCTGTTCTCCTCTTCTCTTCTCCTCTCTCCTCTCCTCTCTTCTCTTCTCCCCTCTCTTCTGTTCTCCTCTCTTCTCTTCTCCTCTCTCATCTCCTCTCATCTCCTCTCCTCTCTTCTCCTCTCTTCTCTGTTCTCCCTCTCTTCTCTGTTCTCCTCTCTTCTCCTCTCTCCTCTCTTCTCCTCTCTCCTCTTCTCTGTTCTCCTCTCTCTCTGTTCTCTTCTCTCTTCTCTCTCTCTCCTCTCTTCTCCTCTCTCCTCTTCTCTGTTCTCCTCTCTTATCTGTTCTCCTCTCTTCTCCTCTGCTCTCTTCTCCTCTCTCCTCTTCTCTGTTCTCCTCTCTTCTCCTCTCTCCTCTTCACTGTTCTCCTCTCTTCTCTGTTCTCCTCTCTTCTCTGTTCTCCTCTCTTCTCCTCTGCTCTCTTCTCCTCTCTCCTCTTCTCTGTTCTCCTCTCTCCTCTTCTCTGTTCTCCTCTCTCCTCTTCTCTGTTCTCCTCTCTTCTCTGTTCTCCACTTCTCTGTTCTCCACTT
>NW_025745963.1:167500-182500 GCF_021184085.1 Oncorhynchus gorbuscha | reverse complement strand
GTACTATACTACTATACTATATACACTATTATTATTACTGTACTATACTACTATACTATATACACTATTATTATTACTGTACTATACTACTATACTATATACACTATTATTATTACTGTACTATACTACTATACTATATACACTATTATTATTACTGTACTATACTATACACACTATTATTATTGGAAGAGATGGTAGCTTTGAGATGTGCTGTAGATATCACTGGAAGAGGTGGTAGCTTTGAGATGTACTGTAGATGTCACTGGAAGAGATGGTAGCTTTGAGATATACTGTAGATATCACTGGAAAAGATGGTAGCTTTGAGATGTACTGTAGATATCACTGGAAAAGATGGTAGCTTTGAGATGTACTGTATATGTCACTGGAAGAGATGGTAGCTTTGAGATGTACTGTATATGTCACTGGAAGAGATGGTAGCTTTGAGATGTACTGTAGATATCACTGGAAGAGATGGTAGCTTTTGTCACGCCTTGGTCATTGTATCTTGTGTTTTTGTTATATGTTTGGGTAGGCCAGGGTGTGACATGGGTTTATATGTTGTATTTCGTATTGGGGTTTGTATTAATTGGGAGTGTGTATTAGTAGGGGTGTGTCTAGTTAGGCTTGGCTGCCTGAAGCGATTCCTAATTGGAGTCAGCTGATTCTCGTTGTCTCGGATTGGGAACCGTATTTAGGCAGCCTGAGTGCGCATTGTATTTCGTGGGTGATTGTACCTGTCTCTGTGTTAGTCACCAGATAGGCTGTATTAGTTTCATTCGTTTGTTGTTTTCTTCTTCCGTTATTTCATGTACCGTATTAGCTTCATTAAAAGTCATGAGTAACCTACACGCTGCATTTCGGTCTGACTTTCTACAAACAACAGACGAAGATCGTTACAGAATCACCCACCACGATTCACAGACCGAGCAGCGTGTGAACTGGCAGGATCTAAAGGAGGACGTTATGGACAACAGAAGCATGGATTATACGACGTGGGAAGAAATCGACAGGTGGGCGGCCGACCCAGAGCGAGTGCAGGAGCCCGCCTGGGATTCCCTACAGCAATGCGAAGAGGGCTATACACGGATGGAATCGAAAAGGAGAGCACGGCTATACAGAGCGAAAACCGTAGGTAACGGGGGAAAGCGCAGAGAGAGAGTGGCAGAGTCAGGAGTCAGACCTGAGCCTACTCTCCCTGTTAATTGTGAGGAGCAGCAATATGAGGACTTCTGGTCTTGGGAGATGATATTAGACGGAAAAGGACCCTGGGCGCAGCCGGGAGAATATCGCCGTCCCAAGGAGGAAATAGAAGTAGCTAAAGCGGAGAGGCGCGAGTATGAGGAGGCAGCACTGCGACGCAGTTGGAAACCGGAAAGTCACCCCAAAAAATGTATTGGGAGGGGCTAAAAGAGAGAATAGTTATGCCAGGTAGGAAACCTGTGCATACTCCCTGTGCTCACCGTTGGGCTAGAGAGACCGGGCAGGCACCGTGTTATGCTATGGAGCGCATGGTGTTTCCAGTGCGGGTGCAGAGCCAGCTGCGACTCATACCAGCCCTTCCTATTGGCCGGGCTAGAGTGGGCATCGAGCCAGGTAAGCTTGGGCAGGCTCGGTGCTCTAGAGCTCCAGTGCGCCTGCACGGTCCGGTCTATCCAGAGCCACCTCTACACACCAGTCCTCCGGTAGCAGCTCCCCGCACCAGGCTTCCTATGCGTGTCCTCGCGCCAGTACCTCCAGTTCCAGCACCACGCACCAGGCCTCCAGTGCGCCTCGCCTGTTCAGCGCAGCCAGTGCTTTTCTCCCCTCCTGCGCTGCCGGAGTCTCCCGCTTGTTTAGCGCAACCAGAGCTGTTCTCTTCTCCTGCGCTATCGGAGTCTCCCGCCTGTTTAGCGCAGCCAGAGCCTTTCTCCTCTCCTGCACTGCCGGAGTCTCCTGTCTGCCCAGCGCCGCCAGTGCTCCCAGTCGGCCCAGCGCGTCCAGTGCGCCTCGCCTGTTCAGCGCAGCTAGAGCTTTTCTCCTCTCCTGCACTGTTGGAGTCTCCCGCCTGTTCAGCTCAGCCAGAGCCTTTCTCCTCTCCTGCGCTGCCGGAGTCTCCTGTCTGCCCAGCGCCGCCAGTCGGCCCAGCGTCACCAGTCTGCCAGGATCCGCCAGAAGTGCCAGTCTGCCAGGATCCGCCAGAAGTGCCAGTCTACCAAGATCTTCTAGATCGGCCAGACAACCTTAATCATCCAGGTCCACCAGCCAGCCAGGATTTACCGAAGCCTACTACCTGCCTGAGCTTCCTCTCAGTACTGAGCTTCCTCTCAGTACTAGGCTCCCTCTCTGTACTGGGCTCCCTTTCAGTACCGAGCTTCCTCTCAGTACCGAGCTTCCTCTCAGTACCGGGCTTCCTTTCAGTACCGAGCTTCCCCTCAGTACCGAGCTTCCCCTCAGTACCGGGCTTCCCCTCAGTACCGGGCTTCCCCTCAGTACCGGGCTTCCCCTCAGTACCGGGCTGCTTCGGTCCCGGGCTGCCCCTCTGTCCCGGGCTGCCCCTCTGTCTCGGGCTGCTCCTCTGTCCCGGGCTGCCCCGCTATCCTGAGTTGCCCCTCTATCCCGAGTTGCCCCTCTATCCCGAGTTGCCCCTCTGTCCCGAGCTGCCTCTCTGTCCCGAGCTGCCCCTCTGTCCCGAGCTGCCCCTCTGTCCCGAGCTGCCCCTCTGTCCCGAGCTGCCCCTCGGTCCCGAGCTGCCCCTCGGTCCCGAGCTGCCCCTCAGTTATGTGGGGATCAGGGTGAGGACTATTAGGCCATGGTCGGCGGAGAAGGTGGATTATCCTAGGACGCGTAGGGGAGGAACTAGGACATTTATGGAGTGGGGTCCACGTCCCGAGCCAGAACCGCCACCATGGACAGACGCCCATCCGGACCCTCCCTATGCTCTTGAGGTGCGTCCCGGAGTCCGCACCTTAGGGGGGGGTTCTGTCACGCCTTGGTCATTGTATCTTGTGTTTTTGTTATATGTTTGGGTAGGCCAGGGTGTGACATGGGTTTATATGTTGTATTTCGTATTGGGGTTTGTATTAATTGGGAGTGTGTATTAGTAGGGGTGTGTCTAGTTAGGCTTGGCTGCCTGAAGCGATTCCTAATTGGAGTCAGCTGATTCTCGTTGTCTCGGATTGGGAACCGTATTTAGGCAGCCTGTGTGCGCATTGTATTTCGTGGGTGATTGTACCTGTCTCTGTGTTAGTCACCAGATAGGCTGTATTAGTTTCACTCGTTTGTTGTTTTCTTCTTCCGTTATTTCATGTACCGTATTAGCTTCATTAAAAGTCATGAGTAACCTACACGCTGCATTTCGGTCTGACTTTCTACAAACAACAATGGGAGAGATGGTAGCTTTGAGATGTACTGTAGATATCACTGGAAGAGATGGTAGCTTTGAGATGTACTATAGATGTCACTGGAAGAGATGGTAGCTTTGAGATGTACTGTATATGTCAATGGAAGAGATGGTAGCTTTGAGATGTACTGTATATGCCAATGGAAGAGATGGTAGCTTTGAGATGTACTGTAGATATCACTGGAAGAGATGGTAGCTTTGAGATGTACTGTATATGCCAATGGAAGAGATGGTAGCTTTGAGATGTACTGTAGATATCACTGAAAGAGATGGTAGCTTTGAGATGTACTGTAGATATCACTGAAAGAGATGGTAGCTTTGAGATGTACTGTAGATGTCAATGGAAGAGATGGTAGCTTTGAGTGGGACTCTGATCAACCAGATGTACTGAATGTACCAGGGCAGGATTGTGACCCCAGCTTCACTCACAGCCTGTTGTACCAAATGGCACCTTATAGGGAGTAGAGGAGGCATTTGGGACGCAGACTCTTTGCTACGGGGAGAGATGGAATGAGATGAGTCAGTCCTGTAGCACGACACAGTTAACTACCCTGAACCCTAAGTGTACAGACAGAACCACACACACACACACACACACACACACACACACACACACACACACACACACACACACACACACACACACACACACACACACACACACACACACACACACACACACACACACACACACACACACACACACACACACACACACACACACACATATTTACAAACCCAGACAGAGAGGAGAGGAGGTGAGGAACAGTCTGTTTGTTAACAGACAGGGAGGAGAGGAACCGTCTGTTTGTTAACAGACAGAGAGGAGAGGAACACAGTCTGTTTGTTAACAGACAGAGAGGGAGTTGAGGAACAGTCTGTTTGTTAACAGACAGAGAGGAGTGGAGGAGAGGAACACAGTCTGTTTGTTAACAGACAGAGAGGAGAGGAACAGTCTGTTTGTTAACAGACAGAGAGGAGAGGAACAGTCTGTTTGTTAACAGACAGAGAGGAGAGGAACAGTCTGTTTGTTAACAGACAGCGAGGAGATGAACAGTCTGTTTGTTAACAGACAGAGAGGAGAGGAGGAGGGAACAGTCTGTTTGTTAACAGACAGAGAGGAGAGGAACAGTCTGTTTGTTAACAGACAGAGAGGAGAGGAACAGTCTGTTTGTTAACAGACAGCGAGGAGATGAACAGTCTGTTTGTTAACAGACAGAGAGGAGAGGAGGAGAGGAACAGTCTGTTTGTTAACAGACAGAGAGGAGAGGAGTTGAGGAACAGTCTGTTTGTTAACAGACAGAGAGGAGAGGAACAGTCTGTTTGTTAACAGACAAAGAGGAGAGGAACACAGTCTGTTTGTTAACAGACAGAGAGGAGAGGAACAGTCTGTTTGTTAACAGACAGCGAGGAGATGAACAGTCTGTTTGTTAACAGACAGAGAGGAGAGGAGGAGAGGAACAGTCTGTTTGTTAACAGACAGAGAGGAGAGGAACAGTCTGTTTGTTAACAGACAGAGAGGAGAGGAACAGTCTGTTTGTTAACAGACAGCAAGGAGATGAACAGTCTGTTTGTTAACAGACAGAGAGGAGAGGAGGAGAGGAACAGTCTGTTTGTTAACAGACAGAGAGGAGAGGAGGAACACAGTCTGTTTATTAACAGACCGAGAGGAGAGGAGGAGAGGAACAGTCTGTTTGTTAACAGACAGAGGAGAGGAACACAGTCTGTTTGTTAACAGACAGAGAGGAGAGGAACAGTCTGTTTGTTAACAGACAGAGAGGAGAGGAACAGTCTGTTTGTTAACAGACAGAGAGGAGAGGAACAGTCTGTTTGTTAACAGACAGAGAGGAGAGGAACAGTCTGTTTGTTAACAGACAGAGAGGAGAGGAACAGTCTGTTTGTTAACAGACAGAGAGGAGAGGAGGAGACGAACAGTCTGTTTGTTAACAGACAGAGAGGAGAGGAACAGTCTGTTTGTTAACAGACAGAGAGGAGAGGAACACAGTCTGTTTGTTAACAGACAGAGAGGAGAGGAACACAGTCTGTTTGTTAACAGACAAAGATGAGAGGAACACAGTCTGTTTGTTAAGAGACAGAGAGGAGAGGAGGAGAGGAACAGTCTGTTTGTTAACAGACAGAGAGGAGAGGAACAGTCTGTTTGTTAACAGACAGAGAGGAGAGGAACAGTCTGTTTATTAACAACAGACAGAGAGGAGAGGAACAGTCTGTTTGTTAACAGACAGAGAGGAGAGGAGGAGGGAACAGTCTGTTTGTTAACAGACAGAGAGGAGAGGAGGAGAGGAACAGTCTGTTTGTTAACAGACAGAGAGAGGAGGAACAGTCTGTTTGTTAACAGACAGAGAGGAGAGGAAACAGTCTGTTTGTTAACAGACAGAGAGGAGAGGAACAGTCTGTTTGTTAACAGACAGAGAGGAGTCTGTTTGTTAGGAAGGAGGAAGTCTGTTTGTTAACAGACAGAGAGGAGAGGAAACAGACAGAGAGGAGAGGAACAGTCTGTTTGTTAACAGACAGAGAGGAGAGGAGGAGACGAACAGTCTGTTTGTTAACAGACAGAGAGGAGAGGAACACAGTCTGTTTGTTAACAGACAAAGATGAGAGGAACACAGTCTGTTTGTTAAGAGACAGAGAGGAGAGGAGGAGAGGAACAGTCTGTTTGTTAACAGACAGAGAGGAGAGGAACAGTCTGTTTGTTAACAGACAGAGAGGAGAGGAACAGTCTGTTTGTTAACAGACAGAGAGGAGAGGAACAGTCTGTTTGTTAACAGACAGAGAGGAGAGGAACAGTCTGTTTGTTAACAGACAGAGAGGAGAGGAGGAGAGGAACAGTCTGTTTGTTAACAGACAGAGAGGAGAGGAGGAACACAGTCTGTTTGTTAACAGACCGAGAGGAGAGGAGGAGAGGAACAGTCTGTTTGTTAACAGACAGAGAGGAGAGGAACACAGTCTGTTTGTTAACAGACAGAGAGGAGAGGAGGAGAGGAACACAGTCTGTTTGTTAACAGACAGAGAGGAGAGGAACAGTCTGTTTGTTAACAGACAGAGAGGAGAGGAACAGTCTGTTTGTTAACAGACAGAGAGGAGAGGAACACAGTCTGTTTGTTAAAAGACAGAGAGGAGAGGAGGAGAGGAACAGTCTGTTTGTTAACAGACAGAGAGGAGAGGAGGAGAGGAACACAGTCTGTTTGTTAACAGACAGAGAGGAGAGGAGGAGAGGAACAGTCTGTTTGTAAGTCGCTCTGGATAAGAGCGTCTGCTAAATGACTTAAATGTAATGTAAATGTAACAGACAGCGAGGAGATGAACAGTCTGTTTGTTAACAGACAGAGAGGAGAGGAGGAGAGGAACAGTCTGTTTGTTAACAGACAGAGAGGAGAGGAACACAGTCTGTTTGTTAACAGACAGAGAGGAGCGGAGGAGAGGAACAGTCTGTTTGTTAACAGACAGAGAGGAGAGGAGGAGGAGGAACAGTCTGTTTGTTAACAGACAGAGAGGAGGAGAGAACACAGTCTGTTTGTTAACAGACAGAGAGGAGAACAGACAGAGAGAGAGGAACAGTCTGTTTGTTAACAGACAGAGAGGAGAGGAGGAGAGGAACAGTCTGTTTGTTAACAGACAGAGAGGAGAGGAGGAGAGGAACAGTCTGTTTGTTAACAGACAGAGAGGAGAGGAGGAGGAACAGTCTGTTTGTTAACAGACAGAGAGGAGGAGTCTGTTTGTTAACAGACAGAGAGGAACAGTCTGTTTGTTAACAGACAGAGAGGAGAGGTTAACAGACAGAGAGGAGGAACAGTCTGTTTGTTAACAGACAGAGAGGAGAGGAGTCTGTTTGTTAGACAGAGGAACAGTCTGTTTGTTAACAGACAGAGAGGAGAGGAGGAGAGGAACAGTCTGTTTGTTAACAGACAGAGTCTGTTTGTTAACAGACAGAGAGGAGAGGAGGAGAGGAACAGTCTGTTTGTTAACAGACAGAGAGGAGAGGAGGAGAGGAACAGTCTGTTTGTTAACAGACAGAGAGGAGAGACAGAGGGAGAGGAACAGTCTGTTTGTTAACAGACAGAGAGGAGGAGAGGAACAGTCTGTTTGTTAACAGACAGAGAGGAGAGGAACAGTCTGTTTGTTAACAGACAGAGAGGAGAGGAGAAACAGTCTGTTTGTTAACAGACAGAGAGGAGAGGAGGAACAGTCTGTTTGTTAACAGACAGAGAGGAGAGGAGGAGAGGGAACACAGTCTGTTTGTTAACAGACAGAGGAGAGGAGGAGAGGAACAGTCTGTTTGTTAACAGACAGAGAGGAGAGGAGGAGAGGAACAGTCTGTTTGTTAACAGACAGAGAGGAGAGGAACAGTCTGTTTGTTAACAGACAGAGAGGAACAGTCTGTTTGTTAACAGACAGAGAGGAGAGGAGGAGAGGAACACAGTCTGTTTGTTAACAGACAGAGAGGAGAGGAGGAGAGGAACACAGTCTGTTTGTTAACAGACAGAGAGGAGAGGAGGAGAGGAACACAGTCTGTTTGTTAACAGACAGAGAGGAGAGGAGGAGAGGAACAGTCTGTTTGTTAACAGACAGAGAGGAGAGGTCTGTTTGTTAACAGACAGAGAGGAACAGTCTGTTTGTTAACAGACAGAGAGGTCTGTTTGTTAACAGACAGAGAGGAGAGGAAGAGGAACACAGTCTGTTTGTTAACAGACAGAGAGGAGAGGAGAGGAGAGGAGAGAACACAGTCTGTTTGTTAACAGACAGAGAGGAGAGGAGGAGAGGAACACAGTCTGTTTGTTAACAGACAGAGAGGAGAAGAGGAGAGAAACAGTCTGTTTGTTAACAGACAGAGAGGAGAGGAGGAGAGGAACAATCTGTTTGTTAACAGACAGAGAGGAGAGGAGGAGAGGAACAATCTGTTTGTTAACAGACAGAGAGGAGAAGAGGAGAGGAACAGTCTGTTTGTTAACAGACAGAGAGGAGAGGAGGAGAGGAACAGTCTGTTTGTTAACAGACAGAGAGGAGAGTCTGTTTGTTAACAGACAGAGAGGAGAAGAGGACAGTCTGTTTGTTAACAGACAGAGAGGAGAGGAGGAGAGGAACAGTCTGTTTGTTAACAGACAGAGAGAGGAGGAGAGGAACAGTCTGTTTGTTAACAGACAGAGGAGAGGAGAGGAACAGTCTGTTTGTTAACAGACAGAGAGGAGAGGAAGAGGAACACAGTCTGAGGCCTCATGTATTCATATTTTTGACAACTTTTTGTTAACAGACCTTACAATCCTAAAGAAAATAATGTACTTTTTACACATACATTTTTTGACACCTAAAAGTACTCGTTACATTTTGAATGTTTAGCAGGACAGGAAAATGGTTCAAACCACACACTTCAACAGAACATCCCTGTTTGCCTCTGATCTGGAGGACTCACTAAACACATGCTTGGTTTGTAAATGATGTCTGGGTGTTGGAGCCTCTGGCTATTTGTAAATTAAAAACACAAGAAAATGATGCCGTCTGGTTTGCTTTATATAATTTTACTTTTTTTATACTTACTTTTGAAACTATATTTTAGCAATTATATCTATTTTTGATACGTAAGTATATTTAGAAGAAAATACTTTTAGACTTTTACTCAAGTTATATTTTATTAGGTGACTTTCACTTTCATTTTCTATTAACCTGTTGATCCTACCCCCTACTTTTTCGAACACTCTGTTAAAAATCGCGCAACAATTCAGCGCCCTGCTACTCATGCCAGGAATATAGTATATGCATATTATTAGTATGTGTGGATAGAAAACACTCAGACGTTTCCAAAACTGGTTAAATCACGGCTGTGACTATAACAGAACGTGCGTTTCATCGAAAAGCGCAGGAGAATCTGATCACTGAAAACTGGAAAATACATCAATGCGCCACTTGAATGTATTGTTGAATAGAAACCACGTTACCTGCAGCCGAGGTTGCAATACCTACAGCTTCCACACGATGTCAACAGTCTTGTCATTTGCCTAGGATTTGTTTCTTGGTCAAACGAACAAGAGACAGCCCATTTCTTCCGGTCTCCGACAGGATGTTTTGGTTGAGATTTATCCGGACATTATTTCAAGACGTAGAGCTATAGAATACACACCGCCCGTGATCAATTGATTTGTTTACTAATACCTAAAGTTGCATTACAAAAGTATTTGGAAGTGTTTTGTGAAAGTTTATCGTCGACTTTTTTAATTAAAAAAAAATGAGGTTGCGTTATAAAACGTTATTTTTTTCCTTGATCACACAGTCTTCATAGATCGATATCTAGGCTATATATGGACCGATTTAATCGAAAAAAAGACCCAATAGTGATGTTTATGGGACATCTAGGAGTGCCAACAAAGAAGATTGTCAAAGGTAATGAATGTTTTATATTTTATTTCTGTTTGTTAACAGACTATGCTAATTTTGTGTTTACGTCCCCTGCAGGTCTTTAGGGGTGTTGCATGCTATCAGATAATAGCTTCTCATGCTTTCGCAAAAGTATTTTAAAAATGTGTAGCTTTAACAGACCCTGCATGTGTGTTTTAATGAACGTTTGAGTTTTAACGAGTGCTATTAGCATTTAGCATAGAGCATTTGCATTTCCAAATTTCTAGATGGGACGCCTGCGTGTCGGGTGGAGGTAAGAGGTTTTAAGGAATCTTTACTTTTACTACAGTATGACAAATTGGATACTTTTTACACCACTGTGTGCTACACACACACACACACACACACACGCAAACACACACACACGCACGCACACGCACACACACACACACACACACACACACGCAAACACACACGCACGCACGCACACACACACACGCACACATACATGCACACACGCACGCACGACACACACACACACACACACACACACACACACACACACACACACACACACACACACACACACACACACACACACACACACACACACACACACACACACACACACACACACACACACATATTTACAAACCCAGACAGAGAGGAGAGGAGGTGAGGAACAGTCTGTTTGTTAACAGACAGGGAGGAGAGGAACCGTCTGTTTGTTAACAGACAGAGAGGAGAGGAACACAGTCTGTTTGTTAACAGACAGAGAGGGAGAGGAGTTGAGGAACAGTCTGTTTGTTAACAGACAGAGAGGAGTGGAGGAGAGGAACACAGTCTGTTTGTTAACAGACAGAGAGGAGAGGAACAGTCTGTTTGTTAACAGACAGAGAGGAGAGGAACAGTCTGTTTGTTAACAGACAGAGAGGAGAGGAACAGTCTGTTTGTTAACAGACAGCGAGGAGATGAACAGTCTGTTTGTTAACAGACAGAGAGGAGAGGAGGAGAGGAACAGTCTGTTTGTTAACAGACAGAGAGGAGAGGAACAGTCTGTTTGTTAACAGACAGAGAGGAGAGGAACAGTCTGTTTGTTAACAGACAGCGAGGAGATGAACAGTCTGTTTGTTAACAGACAGAGAGGAGAGGAGGAGAGGAACAGTCTGTTTGTTAACAGACAGAGAGGAGAGGAGTTGAGGAACAGTCTGTTTGTTAACAGACAGAGAGGAGAGGAACAGTCTGTTTGTTAACAGACAAAGAGGAGAGGAACACAGTCTGTTTGTTAACAGACAGAGAGGAGAGGAACAGTCTGTTTGTTAACAGACAGCGAGGAGATGAACAGTCTGTTTGTTAACAGACAGAGAGGAGAGGAGGAGAGGAACAGTCTGTTTGTTAACAGACAGAGAGGAGAGGAACAGTCTGTTTGTTAACAGACAGAGAGGAGAGGAACAGTCTGTTTGTTAACAGACAGCAAGGAGATGAACAGTCTGTTTGTTAACAGACAGAGAGGAGAGGAGGAGAGGAACAGTCTGTTTGTTAACAGACAGAGAGGAGAGGAGGAACACAGTCTGTTTATTAACAGACCGAGAGGAGAGGAGGAGAGGAACAGTCTGTTTGTTAACAGACAGAGGAGAGGAACACAGTCTGTTTGTTAACAGACAGAGAGGAGAGGAACAGTCTGTTTGTTAACAGACAGAGAGGAGAGGAACAGTCTGTTTGTTAACAGACAGAGAGGAGAGGAACAGTCTGTTTGTTAACAGACAGAGAGGAGAGGAACAGTCTGTTTGTTAACAGACAGAGAGGAGAGGAACAGTCTGTTTGTTAACAGACAGAGAGGAGAGGAGGAGACGAACAGTCTGTTTGTTAACAGACAGAGAGGAGAGGAACAGTCTGTTTGTTAACAGACAGAGAGGAGAGGAACACAGTCTGTTTGTTAACAGACAGAGAGGAGAGGAACACAGTCTGTTTGTTAACAGACAAAGATGAGAGGAACACAGTCTGTTTGTTAAGAGACAGAGAGGAGAGGAGGAGAGGAACAGTCTGTTTGTTAACAGACAGAGAGGAGAGGAACAGTCTGTTTGTTAACAGACAGAGAGGAGAGGAACAGTCTGTTTATTAACAGACAGAGAGGAGAGGAACAGTCTGTTTGTTAACAGACAGAGAGGAGAGGAACAGTCTGTTTGTTAACAGACAGAGAGGAGAGGAGGAGAGGAACAGTCTGTTTGTTAACAGACAGAGAGGAGAGGAGGAACACAGTCTGTTTGTTAACAGACCGAGAGGAGAGGAGGAGAGGAACAGTCTGTTTGTTAACAGACAGAGAGGAGAGGAACAGTCTGTTTGTTAACAGACAGAGAGGAGAGGAACAGTCTGTTTGTTAACAGACAGAGAGGAGAGGAACAGTCTGTTTGTTAACAGACAGAGAGGAGAGGAACAGTCTGTTTGTTAACAGACAGAGAGGAGAGGAGGAGACGAACAGTCTGTTTGTTAACAGACAGAGAGGAGAGGAACACAGTCTGTTTGTTAACAGACAAAGATGAGAGGAACACAGTCTGTTTGTTAAGAGACAGAGAGGAGAGGAGGAGAGGAACAGTCTGTTTGTTAACAGACAGAGAGGAGAGGAACAGTCTGTTTGTTAACAGACAGAGAGGAGAGGAACAGTCTGTTTGTTAACAGACAGAGAGGAGAGGAACAGTCTGTTTGTTAACAGACAGAGAGGAGAGGAACAGTCTGTTTGTTAACAGACAGAGAGGAGAGGAGGAGAGGAACAGTCTGTTTGTTAACAGACAGAGAGGAGAGGAGGAACACAGTCTGTTTGTTAACAGACCGAGAGGAGAGGAGGAGAGGAACAGTCTGTTTGTTAACAGACAGAGAGGAGAGGAACACAGTCTGTTTGTTAACAGACAGAGAGGAGAGGAGGAGAGGAACACAGTCTGTTTGTTAACAGACAGAGAGGAGAGGAACAGTCTGTTTGTTAACAGACAGAGAGGAGAGGAACAGTCTGTTTGTTAACAGACAGAGAGGAGAGGAACACAGTCTGTTTGTTAAAAGACAGAGAGGAGAGGAGGAGAGGAACAGTCTGTTTGTTAACAGACAGAGAGGAGAGGAGGAGAGGAACACAGTCTGTTTGTTAACAGACAGAGAGGAGAGGAGGAGAGGAACAGTCTGTTTGTTAACTGGATAAGAGCGTCTGCTAAATGACTTAAATGTAATGTAAATGTAACAGACAGCGAGGAGATGAACAGTCTGTTTGTTAACAGACAGAGAGGAGAGGAGGAGAGGAACAGTCTGTTTGTTAACAGACAGAGAGGAGAGGAACACAGTCTGTTTGTTAACAGACAGAGAGGAGCGGAGGAGAGGAACAGTCTGTTTGTTAACAGACAGAGAGGAGAGGAGGAGAGGAACAGTCTCTTTGTTAACAGACAGAGAGGAGAGGAACACAGTCTGTTTGTTAACAGACAGAGAGGAGAGGAGGAGAGGAACAGTCTGTTTGTTAACAGACAGAGAGGAGAGGAGGAGAGGAACAGTCTGTTTGTTAACAGACAGAGAGGAGGAGAGGAGGGAACAGTCTGTTTGTTAACAGACAGAGAGGAGAGGAGGAGAGGAACAGTCTGTTTGTTAACAGACAGAGAGGAGAGGAGGAGAGGAACACAGTCTGTTTGTTAACAGACAGAGAGGAGAGGAGGAGAGGAACAGTCTGTTTGTTAACAGACAGAGAGGAGAGGAGGAGAGGAACAGTCTGTTTGTTAACAGACAGAGAGGAAGGAGGGAGAGGAACACAGTCTGTTTGTTAACAGACAGAGAGGAGAGGAGGAGAGGAACAGTCTGTTTGTTAACAGACAGAGAGGAGAGGAGGAGAGGAACAGTCTGTTTGTTAACAGACAGAGAGGAGAGGAGGAGAGGAACAGTCTGTTTGTTAACAGACAGAGAGGAGAGGAGGAGAGGAACAGTCTGTTTGTTAACAGACAGAGAGGAGAGGAGGAGAGGAACAGTCTGTTTCTTAACAGACAGAGAGGAGAGGAGGAGAGGAACAGTCTGTTTGTTAACAGACAGAGAGGAGAGGAGGAGAGGAACACAGTCTGTTTGTTAACAGACCGAGAGGAGAGGAGGAGAGGAACAATCTGTTTGTTAACAGACAGAGAGGAGAGGAGGAGAGGAACAGTCTGTTTGTTAACAGACAGAGAGGAGAGGAGGAGAGGAACACAGTCTGTTTGTTAACAGACAGAGAGAAGAGGAGGAGAGGAACACAGTCTGTTTGTTAACAGACAGAGAGGAGAGGAGGAGAGGAACAGTCTGTTTGTTAACAGACAGAGAGGAGAGGAGGAGAGGAACACAGTCTGTTTGTTAACAGACAGAGAGGAGAGGAGGAGAGGAACAGTCTGTTTGTTAACAGACAGAGAGGAGAGGAGGAGAGGAACAGTCTGTTTGTTAACAGACAGAGAGGAGAGGAGGAGAGGAACAGTCTGTTTGTTAACAGACAGAGAGGAGAGGAGAAGAGGAACAGTCTGTTTCTTAACAGACAGAGAGGAGAGGAGGAGAGGAACACAGTCTGTTTGTTAACAGACCGAGAGGAGAAGAGGAGAGGAACAGTCTGTTTGTTAACAGACAGAGAGGAGAGGAGGAGAGGAACAGTCTGTTTCTTAACAGACAGAGAGGAGAGGAGGAGAGGAACAGTCTGTTTCTTAACAGACAGAGAGGAGAGGAGGAGAGGAACACAGTCTGTTTGTTAACAGACAGAGAGGAGAGGAGAAGAGGAACAGTCTGTTTCTTAACAGACAGAGAGGAGAGGAGGAGAGGAACACAGTCTGTTTGTTAACAGACCGAGAGGAGAAGAGGAGAGGAACAATCTGTTTGTTAACAGACAGAGAGGAGAGGAGGAGAGGAACAGTCTGTTTGTTAACAGACAGAGAGGAGAGGAGGAGAGGAACAGTCTGTTTGTTAACAGACAGAGAGGAGAGGAGGAGAGGAACAGTCTGTTTGTTAACAGACAGAGAGGAGAGGAGGAGAGGAACAGTCTGTTTGTTAACAGACAGAGAGGAGAGGAGGAGAGGAACAGTCTGTTTGTTAACAGACAGAGAGGAGAGGAGGAGAGGAACAGTCTGTTTGTTAACAGACAGAGAGGAGAGGAGGAGAGGAACAGTCTGTTTGTTAACAGACAGAGAGGAGAGGAGGAGAGGAACAGTCTGTTTGTTAACAGACAGAGAGGAGAGGAGGAGAGGAACAGTCTGTTTGTTAACAGACAGAGAGGAGAGGAGGAGAGGAACAGTCTGTTTGTT
>NW_025745963.1:157500-162500 GCF_021184085.1 Oncorhynchus gorbuscha | reverse complement strand
TCAACACGATCAGTCAACACTAGCAGTCAACACGATCAGTCAACACTCACACGGTAATGCTTTATACTCATCCTTTTATCCTTAGAGAAGAAAGGAGAGATTACAGACTAGAATACCACAGTAGATCTATGGACTTCACAGGGAGTTCACATTGCAATCAAAGCAATACTGTAGTCTGTAGATTTGCTTGTTGGTCTGTCACGGGGAATATGTACAGCGTGTCTGGGTTGAAAAGGCAGTTGACTCCAAAGTAAAAGTTTGTCAGATGTTTTCAGACCTCAAAAGTGGTGTAGTGTTGAGATGAGTGTCTGTGTTTCATGCCATCTGCTGCGTGAACGTGGATCCAACTTTACATCTGAATCCCAAATGAATCAGTCTAAAATGATTGAATTAGACGCTGCCTATATTTCCCATTCATTGGGGATTCAGACAAATATGTATGTAAAAAAAACAGCAACAGATGGTGTGGAAAATGAACTCATCTCAACTTTAGATCACATTTTGAGGCTTGAAAACTTCAAACTAACTTTTGATTTAGGAGGGAACATATTGATCCAAACATTGTTAAAGTTTCACTAAGGTCTTAGAACAGTGGAAACAGTGAAACTACCTCTCTCTCTGTTGCTCTCTCTGTCTGTCTGTCTGTCTGTCTGTCTGTCTGTCTGTCTGTCTGTCTGTCTGTCTGTCTGTCTGTCTGTCTGTCTGTCTGTCTGTCTGTCTGTCTGTCTGTCTGTCTGTCTGTCTGTCTGTCTGTCTGTCTGTCTGTCTGTCTGTCTGTCTGTCTCTCTCTCTCTCTCTCTCTCTCTCTCTCTCTCTCTCTCTCTCTCTCTCTCTCTCTCTCTCAGGGTGATGACTGTTCTCTGACCTGTCCTACTGGGGTGTATGGGGCCAACTGTTCCTCTCCCTGTTCCTGCCACAACGAGATCGCCTGCTCACACATTGACGGATCCTGCATGTGCAGAGAAGGTACTGTACTCTGAATACTGCCATATCTCGCTCTTTCCTTCTCTCTTTCTCTTTCCTTCTCTCTCTCTCTCTCTCTCTCTCTCTCTCTCTCTCTCTCTCTCTCTCTCTCTCTCTCTCTCTCTCTCTCTCTCTCTCTCTCTCTCTCTCTCTCTCTCTCTCTCTCTCTCTCTCTCTCTCTCTCTCTCTCTCTCTCTCTCTCTCTCTCTCTCTCCTCTCTCTCCTCTCTCTCTCCTCTCTCTCTCTCTCTCTCTCTCTCTCTCTCTCTCTCTCTCTCTCCTCTCTCTCTCCTCTTTCTCTCCTCTTTATCTCCTCTTTCTCTCCTCTCTCTCTCTCTTTAAGAATGTATCTGCGTTGTATGTCGTTAGCTAGCTAGCCAGACAGTTTTAGAGGAATGATTCCATACATTTTTAACTGCCAATATGACAACATTCAATTTAAACATTTCTGTCAATCCACAGCCGCACGCTGACGTCAGTTGATGACAGGACTTAGACAAGTTGTAAATGCAACTCGTACTGATATTGTATTATATATCAGCACTCACAGCAAATGTAGACATTTATGGACTGTTTACAGACGTTTGAGTTAACCTTAATTTAACCAGGCAAGTCAATTAAGAACACATTCTTATTTACAATGACAGCCTACCCCGGCCAAATCCGGTCGACGCTGGGCCAATTGTGTGCCGCCCTATGGGACTCCCAATCATGGCCGGTTGTGATACAGCCCGGAATCGAACCAGGGTCTGTAGTGGCGCCTCTAGCACTGAGATGCAGTGACATAGACCACTGCGCCACTCTGGAGCCCTAGTTAAAGAGGCTAGTTCTACAAAAAAATGGTAAATGTGTATTTCCTGCGTAAATTAAATCAGGATTATGCCTCTACAGCCATTCATTCCAATTAGACTGGTTTGGATTTCTCCCTGACCAACATGGCTGCCATTTCACCGCATTCTGGAACTTTGAGGGTTGATGATGTATCCCCTCTAGTAATTTAATAGAATCTCAATAATAGCAACTATATTACCAGACAGACAGACAAGTTGTAGTAACTATATTACCAGACAGACAGACAAGTTGTAGTAACTATATTACCAGACAGACAGACAAGTTGTAGTAACTATATTACCAGACAGACAGACAAGTTGTAGTAACTATATTACCAGACAGACAGACAAGTTGTAGTAACTATATTACCATTCAGACAGACAAGCTGTAGTAACTATAGTAACTGTATTACCAGACAGACAGACAAGCTGTAGTAACTATAGTAACTTTATTACCAGACAGACAGACACGCTGTAGTAACTATAGTAACTATATTACCAGACAGACAGACAAGCTGTAGTGTCTATAGTAACTATATTAACAGACAGACAAGCTGTAGTAACTATAGTAACTGTATTACCAGACAGACAAACACGCTGTAGTAACTATAGTAACTATATTACCAGACAGACAGACAAGCTGTAGTAACTATAGTAACTATATTACCAGACCGACATACAAGCTGTAGTAACTATAGTAACTATATTACCAGACAGACAGACAAGCTGTAGTATCTATAGTAACTATATTACCAGACAGACAGACAAGCTGTAGTAACTATAGTAACTATATTACCAGACAGACATACAAGCTGTAGTAACTATAGTAACTATATTACCAGACAGACAGACAAGCTGTA
This sequence comes from Oncorhynchus gorbuscha, assembly GCF_021184085.1. NCBI lineage: Eukaryota > Metazoa > Chordata > Actinopteri > Salmoniformes > Salmonidae > Oncorhynchus > Oncorhynchus gorbuscha. The sequence continues at coordinate 159,848 of NW_025745963.1, read as the reverse complement.
GTAACTATAGTAACTATATTACCAGACAGACAGACAAGCTGTAGTAACTATAGTAACTATATTACCAGACAGACAGACAAGCTGTAGTAACTATAGTAACTATATTACCAGACCGACATACAAGCTGTAGTAACTATAGTAACTATATTACCAGACAGACAGACAAGCTGTAGTGTCTATAGTAACTATATTACCAGACAGACAAGCTGTAGTAACTATAGTAACTGTATTACCAGACAGACAGACAAGCTGTAGTAACTATAGTAACTATATTACCAGACAGACAGACAAGCTGTAGTAACTATAGTAACAATATTACCAGACCGACATACAAGCTGAAGTAACTATAGTAACTATATTACCAGACAGACAGACAAGCTGTAGTAACTATAGTAACTATATTACCAGACAGACAGACAAGCTGTAGTAACTATAGTAACTATATTACCAGACAGACAAGCTGTAGTAACTATAGTAACTATATTACCAGACAGACAAGCTGTAGTAACTATAGTAACTATATTACCAGACAGACAGACAAGCTGTAGTAACTATAGTAACTATATTACCAGACAGACAGACAAGCTGTAGTAACTATAGTAACTATATTACCAGACAGACAGACAAGCTGTAGTAACTATAGTAACTATATTACCAGACAGACAGACAAGCTGTAGTAACTATAGTAACTATATTACCAGACAGACAGACAAGCTGTAGTAACTATAGTAACTATATTTACCAGACAGACAGACAAGCTGTAGTAACTATAGTAACTATATTACCAGACAGACAGACAAGCTGTAGTAACTATAGTAACTATATTACCAGACAGACAGACAAGCTGTAGTAACTATAGTAACTATATTACCAGACAGACAGACAAGCTGTAGTAACTATAGTAACTATATTACCAGACAGACAGACAAGCTGTAGTAACTATAGTAACTATATTACCAGACAGACAAGCTGTAGTAACTATAGTAACTATATTACCAGACAGACAGACAAGCTGTAGTAACTATAGTAACTATATTACCAGACAGACAGACAAGCTGTAGTAACTATAGTAACTATATTACCAGACAGACAGACAAGCTGTAGTAACTATAGTAACTATATTACCAGACAGACAGACAAGCTGTAGTAACTATAGTAACTATATTACCAGACAGACAGACAAGCTGTAGTAACTATAGTAACTATATTACCAGACAGACAGACAAGCTGTAGTAACTATAGTAACTATATTACCAGACAGACAGACAAGCTGTAGTAACTATAGTAACTATATTACCAGACAGACAGACAAGCTGTAGTAACTATAGTAACTATATTACCAGACAGACAGACAAGCTGTAGTAACTATAGTAACTATATTACCAGACAGACAGACAAGCTGTAGTAACTATAGTAACTATATTACCAGACAGACAGACAAGCTGTAGTAACTATAGTAACTATATTACCAGACAGACAGACAAGCTGTAGTAACTATAGTAACTATATTACCAGACAGACAGACAAGCTGTAGTAACTATAGTAACTATATTACCAGACAGACAGACAAGCTGTAGTAACTATAGTAACTATATTACCAGACAGACAGACAAGCTGTAGTAACTATAGTAACTATATTACCAGACAGACAGACAAGCTGTAGTAACTATAGTAACTATATTACCAGACAGACAGACAAGCTGTAGTAACTATAGTAATATATAATAATATATGCCATTTAGCAGACGCTTTTATCCAAAGCGACTTACAGTCATGTGTGCATACATTCTAACTGTATTACCCTTTGCAGTGTAAAGGAACCTACCCAAGAACATTAAACTCAACCCACGAATCACATTCTACTCATCAACATGCTCCACCAATCAATCAATAGTCCATTAGACTGATGTAGAGACACTAACGATCAGCACTCTATTACAAGGTTCTCATCAGAGAGAGAGAGACATTAAGTGAGAGAGGGAGAGAGAGAGAGATAAAGATAGAGAGAGGTAGGGAGAGAGAGACAGAAAGAGAGAGAGAGAGATAAAGATAGAGAGAGAGATAAAGTGAGAGGGAGAGAGAGAGAGAGACAGAGAGATAAAGATAGAGAGAGGTAGGGAGAGATAAAGAGAGAGAGAGAGAGAGAGACTCTAGAGAGAGAGAGAGAGAGAGAGAGAGAGAGAGAGAGAGAGAGAGAGAGAGAGAGAGAGAGAGAGAGAGAGAGAGAGAGAGAGAGAGAGAGAGAGAGAGAGAGAGAGAGAGAGAGAGAGAGAGAGAGAGAGAGACAGAGAGAGAGTTAGGGAGAGATAAAGATAGAGAGAGAGAGAGAGGCAGATAGAGAGTTAGGG
>NW_025745963.1:130000-155000 GCF_021184085.1 Oncorhynchus gorbuscha | reverse complement strand
GAGAGAGTGTGGGTGGCTGTCTCAGTCCCACAGTCCTCTGATTGCACTGTATAGGTCTCAGATAACTTCTACATACATGTATAATAACCATCATCCTACAGTTGACAAAGCTCAGATACCTTCTACATACACGTATAATAACCATCATCCTACAGTTGACAAAGCTCAGATACCTTCTACATACACGTATAATAACCATCATCCTACAGTTGACAAAGCTCAGATACCTTCTACATACACGCATAATAACCATCATCCTACAGTTGACAAAGCTCAGATAACTTCTACATACACGCATAATAACCATCATCCTACAGTTGACAAAGCTCAGATAACTTCTACATACACAGAGTATAAACAATCTGGTTCATGTGTTCTGTAGACACCAGATGTGATTGATTCTGGAGTGAGAGTGTATATTGCGATAATATTGCGATGATGTGACTGTTTTATGAGGTAATAGTCAAATCAAATCAAATTTTATTTGTCACATACACATGGTTAGCAGATGTTAATGCGAGTGTAGCGAAATGCTTGTGCTTCTAGTTCCGACAATGCAGTGATAACCAACAAGTAATCTAACTAACAATTCCAAAACTACTGTCTTATACACAGTGTAAGGGGATAAAGAATATGTACATAAGGATATATGAATGAGTGACGGTACAGGGCAGCATACAGTAGATGGTATCGAGTACAGTATATACATATGAGATGAGTATGTAGACAAAGTAAACAAAGTGGCATAGTTAAAGTGGTTAGTGATACATGTATTACATAGGATGCAGTCGATGATATAGAGTACAGTATATACGTATGCATATGAGATGAATTATGTAGGGTAAGTAACATTATATAAGGTAGCATTGTTTATAGTGGCTAGTGATATATTTACATAATTTCCCATCAATTCCCATTATTAGAGTGGCTGGAGTTGGGTCAGTGTCAATGACAGTGTGTTGGCAGCAGCCACTCAATGTTAGTGGTGGCTGTTTAACAGTCTGATGGCCTTGAGATAGAAGCTTTTTTTCAGTCTCTCGGTCCCAGCTTTGATGCACCTGTACTGACCTCACCTTCTGGATGATAGCGGGGTGAACAGGCAGTGGCTCGGGTGGTTGATGTCCTTGATGATCTTTATGGCCTTCCTGTAACATCGGGTGGTGTAGGTGTCCTGGAGGGCAGGTAGTTTGCCCCCGGTGATGCGTTGTGCAGACCTCACTACCCTCTGGAGAGCCTTACGGTTGAGGGCGGAGCAGTTTCCGTACCAGGCGGTGATACAGCCCGCCAGGATGCTCTCGATTGTGCATCTGTAGAAGTTTGTGAGTGCTTTTGGTGACAAGCCGAATTTCTTCAGCCTCCTGAGGTTGAAGAGGCGCTGCTGCGCCTTCTTCACGACGCTGTCAGTGTGAGTGGACCAATTCAGTTTGTCTGTGATGTGTATGCCGAGGAACTTAAAACTTGCTACCCTCTCCACTACTGTTCCATCAATGTGGATAGGGGGGTGTTCCCTCTGCTGTTTCCTGAAGTCCACAATCATCTCCTTAGTTTTGTTGACGTTGAGTGTGAGGTTATTTTCCTGACACCACACTCTGAGGGCCCTCACCTCCTCCCTGTAGGCCGTCTCGTCGTTGTTGGTAATCAAGCCTACCACTGTTGTGTCGTCCGCAAACTTGATGATTGAGTTGGAGGCGTGCGTGGCCACGCAGTCATGGGTGAACAGGGAGTACAGGAGAGGGCTCAGAACGCACCCTTGTGGGGCCCCCGTGTTGAGGATCAGCGGGGAGGAGATGTTGTTGCCTACCCTCACCACCTGGGGGGCGGCCCGTCAGGAAATCCAGTACCCAGTTGCACAGGGCGGGGTCGAGACCCAGGGTCTCGAGCTTGATGACGAGCTTGGAGGGTACTATGGTGTTGAATGCCGAGCTGTAGTCGATGAACAGCATTCTCACATAGGTATTCCTCTTGTCCAGGTGGGTTAGGGCAGTGTGCAGTGTGGTTGAGATTGCATCGTCTGTGGACCTATTTGGGCGGTAAGCAAATTGGAGTGGGTCTAGGGCACATATGTCAGAGTCAAGGCCACATACCACATCCGGCCCGAGAAGGTTTTTTACGGCCCCTGGGATGATCTTGATTTATTATTAGAACCGGCCCGCAGACCGCAGCAAGCCGGCAGCCCGCAGATCTTTTACACGCACCAATACTACATTTCCCACAATGCAACGGTGACGCACCGAGCAGTAGGCTGCTTCATTTCAATATTTATTGGCACAGCAGTTGTCAGCATCACAGTAAAATTAACTTTCAGATACCCATCAAAAATGGCAAAACGGAAGGTGGACACTGAGAACCGGGGTTTCAAACAAGGTGGGAGTCGGAGTATTTGTTCACGGAGGTAGCTGGAAAACCTGTGTGTCTTCTGTGTGGAGAAAGTGTGGCGGTACTGAAAGAGTATAATCTGAGACGACATTATGAAACGAAACACGCGGACAACAACAAGAATATGGACATGGAACAAAGGCTACAAAAGGCAGAGGAATTAAAACGAGGCCTCAAATCTCGACAGGCTCTGTTCAAAAAAGCCAAATCACAAGGCCAGGCTGCTGTCAAGGCCAGTTTTATTTTGGCAGAAGAGATCGCTAAATCAGCCCGGCCATTTACGGAGGGGATTTCATCAAAAACTGCATGATTAAAGTTTGTGACGAAGTTTGCCCAGAAAAAAGGCAACTCTTTTTAAATGTGAGTCTGAGCAGAAACACCATTGCCGAGAGAGTAGACCAGTTGTCCATCAATCTAAAAGAGCAGCTTGTGAAAAAGGGAAAAGATTTCATTGCATATTCCTTGGCTGTGGATGAGAGCACCGACATTTCTGACATTGCCCAGTTGTCAATTTTCATCCGCGGAGTGGACTCCAGCCTAAGCGTGACAGAGGAGTTTTTGGCTTTACGTCCTATGCATGGCACAACTACGGGGCATGATTTGTATGAAGAGGTGTCAAGATGTGTAAATGAGATGGAGCTGCCTTGGGAAAAACTTGTGGGTTTGACAACCGACGGAGCACCTGCGATGTGTGGACACAGGAGCGGACTGGTGGCGAAGATACGGGAAAAGATGCAAGAGGAAAACGCGACAGGTGAGCTGACAGCTTATCATTGTATCATACACCAGGAAGCGTTGTGCGGTAAAGCCTTGAAAATGGAGCATGTAATGAGCATCATCACGCGCACAGTTAACTTTATCAGAGCCAAAGGTTTGAATCACCGCCAGTTCAAGGCATTTCTGACGGAGTTAGAAACGGAGCATGGTGATTTGCCTTATCACACAGAGGTGCGATGGCTAAGCCAGGGAAAGGTGCTTCAAAGATGTTTCGAGCTTCGTGAGGAGATTTGTCTGTTCTTGGACAGCAAAGGGAAAGACACAACACAACTCCGAGACGAAATGTTTCTGTGTGAAATGGCTTTTCTGTGTGACATTACGAGTCATCTGAATGCAATGAACTTGCAACTGCAGGGTCGGGATCGTGTCATCTCTGACATGTACAGTACAGTGAAGGCATTTAAAACCAAACTGACTCTGTGGGAGACGCAGATGCGGAAAGAAAATTTGAGCCACTTTCCCAGCTGCCAGACCATGAAAGAGAAGCTCTCTACCAGTGCGTTCCCGAGCGCACAGTTGGCTGATAAAATAGGTATGCTTGCCGCTGACTTTCGACGCCGATTTGCTGACTTTGAAGCACAAAAGCAGGTTGGAACTGCTCGGTAACCCATTTGCTGTTGACGTGGAAAGCTCACCACCAAACCTCCAAATGGAGTTGATTGACCTCCAATGCAATGATGCACTGAGGGCAAAATATGCGGCAGTGGGTGCTGCGGAGTTCACCCGTTTCCTCCCCGACACAATGCCCCAGCTGCGCATCCAGGCTGCTCAAACGTTGTCTATGTTTGGCAGCACATACCTGTGTGAACAACTGTTTTCTTTGATGAACTTGAACAAAACATCACACAGAAGTCGACTTACTGCTGAACACCTCCACTCAATTCTGAGGATTTCCTCAGCTCAGAGCCTTACCCCTTCATTGATGAACTTGTGGAAAAGATGGGACACCACCAAGTATCACCCTCAACCTCAAACAAGTGAACATTACTGTGCAATCACATATTTAGAGTTTTTACTCAGTTCAAGTTTAAAAGTTAAAGTTTAATATTTGTTTTCACTGCATGTTACTTCTCCTTAAACAAAGTGTTGTTTTTGATTAATAGATTTTTGCACTTTATTTTATTGTATTTCAATCCAATTATATTTTAAAAATATTTCAGTTGAGTGGATGATAGAAAATTGCTATTATTGTTTTTTTCTTTGAAGTAAATTTAGCCCACTTTTGCTAAAATAGAAAATATAGGCTACTGATGGTGCCTTGAATACCGGTTTCTTTCATTTAATGTTCATGTTATGGGGATTTTTATATAAAGGAAATTTGTCTTTTGTGTCTGTTGAAAATTAAAGATTACTGACAGAGCCATAAGAAAATATTGCTTTATTTATCTGATCATATTGGAATATATTTGTTAGGTTTTCAGTAGGTTCAATTAGGTTCACTAGACTATATGCGTCATTTAAAAAAAAATTCAATGAACATTCGAACAGTCCGGCCCTCGGCTTGTAGCTAAATTTTTTATTTGGCCCTCCGTCCATTTGACTTTGACACCCCTGGTCTAGGGTGTCAGGTAGGGTGGAGGTGATATGGTCCTTGACTAGTCTCTCAAAGCACTTCATGATGACGGAAGTGAGTGCTACGGGGGCGGTAGTTGTTTAGCTCAGTTACCTTAGCTTTCTTGGGAACAGGAACAATGGTGGCCCTCTTGAAGCATGTGGGAACAGCAGACTGGTATAGGGATTGATTGAATATGTCCGTAAACACACCGGCCAGCTGGTCTGTGCATGCTCTGAGGGCGCGGCTGGGGATGCCGTCTGGGCCTGCAGCCTTGCGAGGGTTAATACGTTTAAATGTCTTACTCACCTCGGCTGCAGTGAAGGAGAGACCGCATGTTTTCGTTGCAGGCCGTGTCAGTGGCACTGTATTGTCCTCAAAGCGGGCAAAAAAGTTATTTAGTCTGCCTGGGAGCAAGACATCCTGGTCCGTGACTGGGCTGGGTTTCTTCTTGTAGTCCGTGATTGACTGTAGACCCTGCCACATGCCTCTTGTGTCTGAGCCGTTGAATTGAGATTCTACTTTGTCTCTATACTGATGCTTAGCTTGTTTGATTGCCTTGCGGAGGGAATTGCTGCACTGTTTGTATTCGGTCATGTTACCAGACACCTTGTCCTGATTAAAAGCAGTGGTTCGCGCTTTCAGTTTCACGCGAACGTTGCCATCAATCCACGGTTTCTGGTTAGGGAATGTTTTTATCGTTGCTATGGGAACGACATCTTCAACGCAAGTTCTAATGTGTGCTGATTGGTCAGTTTTATGCTGAAATAGTGTGCTGATTGGTCAGTTTTATGCTGAAATAGTGTGCTGATTGATCAAATTTACAAGCCCTCACATAATATGCAGAGAAGCATTGTTGATTTTATCAAAAATGTTGGGATTTCAGAATTGAGGAATCCTTCAGGGACCGGTAACTGGAACCTCTTCCTCTTCTTCATTCTCTCCTTCTACTCTTGTTCCCCTCTCCTCTTCCTCTTCCTCATTCTCTCCTTCTACCCTCTTTCCCCTCTCCTCTTCTTCATCCTCTCCTTCTACCCTCTTTCCCCTCTCCTCTTCTTCATCCTCTCCTTCTACCCTTTTTCCCCTCTCCTCTTCCTCATTATCTCCTTCTACTCTCTTTCCCCTCTCCTCTTCCTCATTCTCTCCTTCTACCCTCTTTCCCCTCTCCTCTTCCTCTTCTCCTTCTACCCTCTTTCCCCTCTCCTCTTCCTCTTCTCCTTCTACCCTCTTTCCCCTCTCCTCTTCCTCATTCTCTCCTTCTACCCTCTTTCCCCTCTCCTTTCCTCATTCTCTCCTTCTACCCTCTTTCCCCTCTCCTCTTCCTCTTCTCCTTCTACCCTCTTTCCCCTCTCCTCTTCCTCTTTCTCTCCTTCTACCCTCTTTCCCCTCTCCTCTTCCTCATTCTCTCCTTCTACCCTCTTTCCCCTCTCCTCTTCCTCATTCTCTCCTTTTACCCTCTTCCCCCTCTCCTCTTCCTCATTCTCTCCTTTTACCCTCTTTCCCCTCTCCTCTTCCTCATTCTCTCCTTTTACCCTCTTTCCCCTCTCCTCTTCCTCATTCTCTCCTTTTACCCTCTTTCCCCTCTCCTCTTCCTCATTCTCTCCTTCTACCCTTTTTCCTCTCTCCTCTTCCTCATTCTCTCCTTCTACCCTCGTTCCCCTCTACTCTTCCTCATTCTCTCCTTCTACCCTCTTTCCCCTCTCCTCTTCCTCATTCTCTCCTTCTACCCTCTTTCCCCTCTCCTCTTCCTCATTCTCTCCTTCTACCCTCGTTCCCCTCTCCTCTTCCTCATTCTCTCCTTCTACCCTCTTTCCCCTCTCCTCTTCCTCTCCTTCTACCCTCTTTCCCCTCTCCTCTTCCTCTTCCTCATTCTCTCCTTCTACCCTCTTTCCCCTTTCCTCTTCCTCATTCTCTCCTTCTACCCTCTTTCCCCTCTCCTCTTCCTCATTCGCTCCTTCTACCCTCGTTCCCCTCTACTCTTCCTCATTCTCTCCTTCTACCCTCTTTCCCCTCTCCTCTTCCTCATTCTCTCCATCTACCCTCTTTCCCCTCTCCTCTTCCTCATTCTCTCCTTCTACCCTCTTTCCCCTCTCCTCTTCCTCATTCTCTACTTCTACCCTCTTTCCTCCCACTCCTCCTGTCCTCTCCAGGTTGGCAGGGTGTGGATTGTACCATCTCGTGCTCCAGTGATACCTGGGGTCTGAACTGTAATCAGACGTGCCTGTGTGCCAACGGGGCGGCCTGTGACCCGGGCAATGGAACCTGTACCTGCGCCCCCGGCTGGATGGACGAGTACTGTGACACAACCTGTCCCGTGAGTAAGAGAGAGAGAGAGAGAGCGAGAGAGAGAGAGAGAGAGAGAGAGAGAGAGAGAGAGAGAGAGAGAGAGAGAGAGAGACAGAGAGAGAGACAGAGAGAGAGACAGAGAGAGAGAGAGAGAGAGAGAGAGAGAGAGAGAGAGAGAGAGAGAGAGAGAGAGAGAGAGAGAGAGAGAGAGAGAGAGAGAGAGAGAGAGAGAGAGAGAGAGACAGAGAGAGAGACAGAGAGAGAGAGAGAGAGAGAGAGAGAGAGAGAGAGAGACAGAGACAGAGAGAGAGAGAGAGAGAGAGAGAGAGAGAGAGAGAGAGAGAGAGAGAGAGAGAGAGAGAGAGAGAGAGAGAGAGAGAGACAGTGACAGTGACAGAGACAGACAGAGACAGAGAGAGAGAGAGAGAGAGAGAGAGAGAGAGAGAGAGAGAGAGAGAGAGAGAGAAGAGACAGAGGGAGAGGAGAGAGAGAAGAGAAAGAGAGAGAGAGATCACATGTTATTGGTCACATCCGCCCCATAAAACTGGTGTAGACTTTAGCGTGAAATGCTTATTTACGAGCCCTTCCCAACGATACAGAATATAGTAATGAGCACATAGTCTCTGTGCCTAAGAACACAAAGGTAACCTGCCTAAATGACTTCCGACCCGTATCACTCACGTCTGTAGCCATGAAGTGCTTCGAAGGCTTGTCATGGCTCACATCAAGGCCATTATCCCAGAAACCCTAGACCCACTCCAATTTGCATACCGCACCAACAGATCCACAGATGATGCAATCTCTATTGCACTCCACGCTGCCCTTTCACACCTGGACAAAAGGAACACCTACGTGAGAATGCTATTAATTGACTACAGCTCAGCGTTCAAAAGCATAGTGCCCTCAAAGATCATCAATAAGCTAAGGACCCTGGGACCAAACACCTCCCTCTGCAACTGGATCTTGGACTTCCTGACTGGCCGCCCCCAGGTGGAAAGGGTAAGTAACAACACATCTGCCACGCTGATCCTCAACACAGGGACCCCTCAGGGGTGCGTGCTCAGTCCCCTCCTGTACTCCCTGTTCACTCATAACTGCACGGCCAGGCACAACCCCAACACCATCATTAAGTTTGCATACGACACAACAGTGGTAGGCCTGATTATCGACAACGATGAGACAGCCTATAGGGAGGAGGTCAGAGACCTGGCACTGTGGTGCCAGGACAACAACCTCTCCCTCAACGTGATCAAGACAAAGGAGATGATTGTGGACTACAGGAAAAGGAGGACCGAGCACGCCCCCATTCTCATCGACGGGGTTGCAGTGGAGCAGGTTGAGAGCTTCCACTTCCTTGGTGTCCACATCACCATCAAACTAACATGGTCCAAGCACACCAAGACAATCGTGAAGAGGGCACAACAAAGCCTGTTCCCCCTCAGGAGACTGAAAAGATTTGGCATGGGTGTTCAGATCCTCACAAGGTTCTACAGCTGCACCATCGAAAGCATCCTGACAGGTTGCATCACTGCCTGGTATGGCAACCGCTCGGGCCGCCGGCCACAATGCACTACAGAGGATAGTGCGGAACGGCCCAGAACATCACTGGGGACAAGCTTCCTGCCATCCAGGACCTCTATACCAGGCAGTGTCAGAAGGCCCTAAAAATTGTCAATGACTGAAGCCACCCTAGTTATAGACTGTTCTCTCTGCTACCGCACAGCAAGCGGTACCGGAGTGCCAAGTCTATGTCTAAGAGGCATCTAAACAGCTTCTACCCCCAAGCAATAAGACTCCTGAATATCTCATCAAATGGCTACCCAGACTATTTGCATTGCCCCCCCCCAGATCAATGTGCAAAGGTACCAGGTATTTGTGATAGATATGTACATGAAGGCAGGGTAAAGTAACTAGGCATCAGGATAGATAATAATGAGGTATTTGAGGTAGATATGTACATGAAGGCAGGGTAAAGTGACTAGGCATCAGGATAGATAATAATGAGGTATTTGAGGTAGATATGTACATGAGAGAGAGAGAGAGACAAAGAGAGAGAGAGAGAGAGAGAGAGAGAGAGAGAGAGAGAGAGAGAGAGAGAGAGAGAGAGAGAGAGAGAGAGAGAGAGAGAGAGAGAGAGAGAGAGAGAGAGAGAGAGAGACAGAGAGAGAGAGAGAGAGAGAGAGAGAGGAGAGGGAGAGGAGAGAGAGAGAGAGAGAGAGAGAGAGAGAGAGAGAGAGAGACAGAGAGAGAGAGAGAGAGAGAGAGAGAGACAGAGAGAGAGAGAGAGAGAGAGAGAGGGGGGGTATAAGCCTATATACAGTATATGATCGGAAAGTTTGTTTTGGTGTAATGTTAACGTTGTTATTTTCAGGAGGGCACGTATGGAGAACAGTGTCGAGAGCAGTGTGACTGTATCCATGCCGATGGCTGTGACCCTGTGAGAGGCGACTGTCGCTGTCTGGCTGGATGGACTGGTGAGTCAGGCAGTAGTACCCCCTACAGTCCTGTGAGAGGTGACTGTCGCTGTCTGGCTGGATGGACTGGTGAGTCAGGCAGTAGTACCCCTTACAGTCCTGTGAGAGGTGACTGTCGCTGTCTGGCTGGATGGACTGGTGAGTCAGGCAGTAGTACCCCCTACAGTCCTGTGAGAGGTGACTGTCGCTGTCTGGCTGGATGGACTGGTGAGTCAGGCAGTAGTACCCCTTACAGTCCTGTGAGAGGTGACTGTCGCTGTCTGGCTGGATGGATGGACTGGTGAGTCAAGCAGTAGTACCCCCTACAGTCCTGTGAGAGGTGACTGTCGCTGTCTGGCTGGATGGACTGGTGAGTCAAGCAGTAGTACCCCCTACAGTCCTGTGAGAGGTGACTGTCACTGTCTGGCTGGATGGACTGGTGAGTCAGGCAGTAGTACCCCCCTACAGTCCTGTGAGAGGTGACTGTCGCTGTCTAGCTGGATGGACTGGTGAGTCAGGTAGTAGTACCCCCTACAGTCCTGTGAGAGGTGACTGTCGCTGTCTGGCTGGATGGACTGGTGAGTCAAGCAGTAGTACCCCCTACAGTCCTGTGAGAGGTGACTGTCACTGTCTGGCTGGATGGACTGGTGAGTCAGGCAGTAGTACCCCCCTACAGTCTAACTAATGTTGTGCTCTAATGACAACGTACACACATCGGGCGGCAGGGTAGCCTAGTAGTTAGAGCGTTGGATTAGTAACCGAAAGGTTGCAAGTTCGAATCCCCGAACTGACAAGGTACAAATCTGTCGTTCTGCCCCTGAACAGGCAATTAACCCACAGTTCCTAGGCCGTCATTGAAAATAAGAATTTGTTCTTAACTGACTTGCCTAGTAAAATAAATAAAATTTAAAAAAACATTGTCATATAACTTGCAGTTTTTTTTGTTTATCTTCATATTTACATGAATAAAGATACTGGTTTGAATTGAAACCACTAATGAACCATCTGTAGCTGAGAAAGTGGACTGTGAGCAACAGGGACATCTGATGAATATGGAAAGTGCTTCTTAATTCAGCGCTCGAGGGGGACATTACAGAGTCAGAACACTAGTTTCACTACTTTCTAGAAACTTCACAGAGAGAAGATCGATACCGTTCATGATGTCAAAAGGACGAATGTTTACGCCGAAAAAATGTTAATACTTGACAGATTAATAATGCAATTTGGAGTAGTATTTGATTTGGCCGTTCTGCTGATCCATTCATTTCCCTTCAATGTAATTACTAAATATGTTTTGGAATATCAAGTAATGTACATGATTATTGTGATGCTTTTCGATATGATCTACCATAGTGTTGGATATGATCTACCATAGTGTTGGATATGATCTACCATAGTGTTGGATATGATCTACCATAGTGTTGGATATGATCTACCATAGTGTTGGTGTTGGATATGATCTACCATAGTGTTGGTGTTGGATATGATCTACCATAGTGTTGGATATGATCTACCATAGTGTTGGATATGATCTACCATAGTGTTGGATATGATCTACCATAGTGTTGGATATGATATACCATAGTGTTGGATATGATCTACCATAGTGTTGGATATGATCTACCATAGTGTTGGATATAATATATGATCTACCATAGTGTTGGATATGATCTACCATAGTGTTGGATATGATCTACTATAGTGTTGGATATGATCTACCATAGTGTTGGATATGATCTACCATAGTGTTGGTGTTGGATATGATCTACCATAGTGTTGGTGTTGGATATGATCTACCATAGTGTTGGATATGATCTACCATAGTGTTGGATATAATATATGATCTACCATAGTGTTGGATATGATCTACCATAGTGTTGGTGTTGGATATGATCTACCATAGTGTTGGTGTTGGATATGATCTACCATAGTGTTGGTGTTGGATATGATCTACCATAGTGTTGGATATGATCTACCATAGTGTTGGTGTTGGATATGATCTACCATAGTGTTGGATATAATATATGATCTACCATAGTGTTGGATATGATCTACCATAGTGTTGGATATGATCTACCATAGTGTTGGATATGATCTACCATAGTGTTGGATATGATCTACCATAGTGTTGGATATGATCTACCATAGTGTTGGATATGATCTACCATAGTGTTGGATATAATATATGATCTACCATAGTGTTGGATATGATCTACCATAGTGTTGGATATAATATATGATCTACCATAGTGTTGGATATAATATATGATCTACCATAGTGTTGGATATGATCTACCATAGTGTTGGATATGATCTACCATAGTGTTGGATATGATCTACCATAGTGTTGGATATGATCTACCATAGTGTTGGATATAATCTACTATAGTGTTGGATATGATCTACCATAGTGTTGGATATGATCTACCATAGTGTTGGATATGATCTACCATAGTGTTGGATATGATCTACCATAGTGTTGGATATGATCTACCATAGTGTTGGATATGATCTACCATAGTGTTGGATATGATCTACCATAGTGTTGGATATGATCTACCATAGTGTTGGATATGATCTACCATAGTGTTGGATATGATCTACCATAGTGTTGGATATGATCTACCATAGTGTTGATCTACCATAGTGTTGGATATGATCTACCATAGTGTTGGTGTTGGATATGATCTACCATAGTGTTGGATATGATCTACCATAGTGTTGGATATGATCTACCATAGTGTTGGATATGATCTACCATAGTGTTGGATATAATATATGATCTACCATAGTGTTGGATATGATCTACCATAGTGTTGGATATGATCTACCATAGTGTTGGATATGATCTACCATAGTGTTGGATATGATCTACCATAGTGTTGGATATGATCTACCATAGTGTTGGATATGATCTACCATAGTGTTGGATATAATATATGATCTACCATAGTGTTGGATATGATCTACCATAGTGTTGGATATGATCTACCATAGTGTTGGATATAATATATGATCTACCATAGTGTTGGATATGATCTACCATAGTGTTGGATATGATCTACCATAGTGTTGGATATAATATATGATCTACCATAGTGTTGGATATGATCTACCATAGTGTTGGATATGATCTACCATAGTGTTGGATATGATCTACCATAGTGTTGGTGTTGGATATGATCTACCATAGTGTTGGTGTTGGATATGATCTACCATAGTGTTGGATATGATCTACCATAGTGTTGGATATGATCTACCATAGTGTTGGTGTTGGATATGATCTACCATAGTGTTGGATATGATCTACCATAGTGTTGGATATGATCTACCATAGTGTTGGATATAATATATGATCTACCATAGTGTTGGTGTTGGATATGATCTACCATAGTGTTGGATATGATCTACCATAGTGTTGGATATAATATATGATCTACCATAGTGTTGGATATAATATATGATCTACCATAGTGTTAGTGTTGGATATGATCTACCATAGTGTTAGTGTTGGATATGATCTACCATAGTGTTGGATATGATCTACCATAGTGTTGGATATAATATATGATCTACCATAGTGTTGGATATGATCTACCATAGTGTTGGATATGATCTACCATAGTGTTGGATATGATCTACCATAGTGTTGGATATGATCTACTATAGTGTTGGATATGATCTACCATAGTGTTGGATATGATCTACCATAGTGTTGGATATGATCTACCATAGTGTTGGATATAATATATGATCTACTATAGTGTTGGATATGATATATGATCTACCATAGTGTTGGATATAATATATGATCTACCATAGTGTTGGATATGATATATGATCTACCATAGTGTTGGATATGATATATGATCTACCATAGTGTTGGATATGATCTACCATAGTGTTGGTGTTGGATATGATCTACCATAGTGTTGGATATGATCTACCATAGTGTTGGTGTTGGATATGATCTACCATAGTGTTGGATATGATCTACCATAGTGTTGGTGTTGGATATGATCTACCATAGTGTTGGATATGATCTACCATAGTGTTGGATATGATCTACCATAGTGTTGGATATGATCTACCATAGTGTTGGTGTTGGATATGATCTACCATAGTGTTGGATATGATCTACCATAGTGTTGGATATGATCTACCATATATGATCTACCATAGTGTTGGATATGATCTACCATAGTGTTGGATATGATCTACCATAGTGTTGGATATGATCTACCATAGTGTTGGATATGATCTACCATAGTGTTGGATATGATCTACCATAGTGTTGGATATAATATATGATCTACCATAGTGTTGGATATAATATATGATCTACCATAGTGTTGGATATGATCTACCATAGTGTTGGATATAATATATGATCTACCATAGTGTTGGATATAATATATGATCTACCATAGTGTTGGATATAATCTACCATAGTGTTGGATATGATCTACCATAGTGTTGGATATAATATATGATCTACCATAGTGTTGGATATGATCTACCATAGTGTTGGATATGATCTACCATAGTGTTGGATATGATCTACCATAGTGTTGGTGTTGGATATGATCTACCATAGTGTTGGATATGATCTACCATAGTGTTGGATATGATCTACCATAGTGTTGGATATGATCTACCATAGTGTTGGATATGATCTACCATAGTGTTGGATATGATCTACCATAGTGTTGGATATGATCTACCATAGTGTTGGATATGATCTACCATGGTGTTGGATATGATCTACCATAGTGTTGGTGTTGGATATGATCTACCATAGTGTTGGATATGATCTACCATGGTGTTGGATATGATCTACCATAGTGTTGGATATTGGATATGATCTACCATAGTGTTGGATATGATCTACCATAGTGTTGGTGTTGGATATGATCTACCATAGTGTTGGATATGATCTACCATAGTGTTGGATATGATCTACCATAGTGTTGGATATGATCTACCATAGTGTTGGATATGATCTACCATAGTGTTGGATATGATCTACCATAGTGTTGGATATGATCTACCATAGTGTTGGATATGATCTACCATAGTGTTGGATATGATCTACCATAGTGTTGGATATGATCTACCATAGTGTTGGATATAATATATGATCTACCATAGTGTTGGATATGATCTACCATAGTGTTGGATATGATCTACCATAGTGTTGGATATAATCTACCATAGTGTTGGATATGATCTACCATAGTGTTGGATATAATATATGATCTACCATAGTGTTGGATATGA
Source organism: Oncorhynchus gorbuscha (assembly GCF_021184085.1). NCBI lineage: Eukaryota > Metazoa > Chordata > Actinopteri > Salmoniformes > Salmonidae > Oncorhynchus > Oncorhynchus gorbuscha. The sequence continues at coordinate 140,276 of NW_025745963.1, read as the reverse complement.
TCTACCATAGTGTTGGATATGATCTACCATAGTGTTGGATATGATCTACCATAGTGTTGGATATAATATATGATCTACCATAGTGTTGGATATGATCTACCATAGTGTTGGATATGATCTACCATAGTGTTGGATATGATCTACCATAGTGTTGGATATGATCTACCATAGTGTTGGATATAATATATGATCTACCATAGTGTTGGATATGATCTACCATAGTGTTGGATATGATCTACCATAGTGTTGGATATGATCTACCATAGTGTTGGATATGATCTACCATAGTGTTGGATATGATCTACCATAGTGTTGGATATAATCTACCATAGTGTTGGATATGATCTACCATAGTGTTGGATATAATATATGATCTACCATAGTGTTGGATATGATCTACCATAGTGTTGGATATGATCTACCATAGTGTTGGATATAATATATGATCTACCATAGTGTTGGATATAATATATGATCTACCATAGTGTTGGATATAATATATGATCTACCATAGTGTTGGATATAATATATGATCTACCATAGTGTTGGATATGATCTACCATAGTGTTGGATATGATCTACCATAGTGTTGGATATGATCTACCATAGTGTTGGTGTCTACCATGGATATGATCTACCATAGTGTTGGATATGATCTACCATAGTGTTGGATATAATATATGATCTACCATAGTGTTGGATATGATCTACCATAGTGTTGGATATGATCTACCATAGTGTTGGATATGATCTACCATAGTGTTGGATATGATCTACTATAGTGTTGGATATGATCTACCATAGTGTTGGATATAATATATGATCTACCATAGTGTTGGATATGATCTACCATAGTGTTGGATATAATATATGATCTACCATAGTGTTGGATATGATCTACCATAGTGTTGGATATAATATATGATCTACCATAGTGTTGGATATAATATATGATCTACCATAGTGTTGGATATGATCTACCATAGTGTTGGATATGATCTACCATAGTGTTGGATATAATATATGATCTACCATAGTGTTGGATATGATCTACCATAGTGTTGGATATGATCTACCATAGTGTTGGATATAATATATGATCTACCATAGTGTTGGATATAATATATGATCTACCATAGTGTTGGATATAATATATGATCTACCATAGTGTTGGATATGATCTACCATAGTGTTGGATATAATATATGATCTACCATAGTGTTGGATATGATCTACCATAGTGTTGGATATAATATATGATCTACCATAGTGTTGGATATGATCTACCATAGTGTTGGATATGATCTACCATAGTGTTGGATATGATCTACCATAGTGTTGGTGTTGGATATGATCTACCATAGTGTTGGATATAATATATGATCTACCATAGTGTTAGTGTTGGATATAATCTACCATAGTGTTGGATATGATCTACCATAGTGTTGGATATGATCTACCATAGTGTTGGTGTTGGATATGATCTACCATAGTGTTGGATATGATCTACCATAGTGTTGGATATAATATATGATCTACCATAGTGTTGGATATGATCTACCATAGTGTTGGATATAATATATGATCTACCATAGTGTTGGATATGATCTACCATAGTGTTGGATATGATCTACCATAGTGTTGGTGTTGGATATGATCTACCATAGTGTTGGATATGATCTACCATAGTGTTGGATATAATATATGATCTACCATAGTGTTGGATATGATCTACCATAGTGTTGGATATAATCTACCATAGTGTTGGATATGATCTACCATAGTGTTGGATATGATCTACCATAGTGTTGGATATGATCTACTATAGTGTTGGATATAATATATGATCTACCATAGTGTTGGATATGATCTACCATAGTGTTGGATATGATCTACCATAGTGTTGGATATAATATATGATCTACTATAGTGTTGGATATAATATATGATCTACCATAGTGTTGGATATGATCTACCATAGTGTTGGATATAATATATGATCTACCATAGTGTTGGATATAATATATGATCTACTATAGTGTTGGATATAATATATGATCTACCATAGTGTTGGATATAATATATGATCTACCATAGTGTTGGATATAATATATGATCTACCATAGTGTTGGATATAATATATGATCTACCATAGTGTTGGATATGATCTACCATAGTGTTGGTGTTGGATATGATCTACCATAGTGTTGGTGTTGGATATGATCTACCATAGTGTTGGTGTTGGATATGATCTACCATAGTGTTGGTGTTGGATATGATCTACCATAGTGTTGGTGTTGGATATGATCTACCATAGTGTTGGTGTTGGATATGATCTACCATAGTGTTGGTGTTGGATATGATCTACCATAGTGTTGGATATGATCTACCATAGTGTTGGATATGATCTACCATAGTGTTGGATATAATATATGATCTACCATAGTGTTGGATATAATATATGATCTACCATAGTGTTGGATATGATCTACCATAGTGTTGGATATAATATATGATCTACCATAGTGTTGGTGTTGGATATGATCTACCATAGTGTTGGATATGATCTACCATAGTGTTGGATATGATCTACCATAGTGTTGGATATAATATATGATCTACCATAGTGTTGGATATGATCTACCATAGTGTTGGTGTTGGATATGATCTACCATAGTGTTGGCGTTTGGTTGTAGTCTGAGTTTCATTTCCTTTGGTCGTCTTGTGGACTTCCACATGGAGCCTAAATATTTCACCTTGTGACGGGAGCAAAATGAGTTGTGATAAATACGTAGTTGATTATTTACAATTTCCACCACACATCTCTCCAGCTGCACGCTATCAACCATTTCCCCAATCCACCGCACATCCCTCCAGCTGCACGGCATCAACCATTTCCCCAATCCACCACACATCCCTCCAGCTGCACGGCATCAACCATTTCCCCAATCCACCACACATCCCTCCAGCTGCACGGCAGCAACCATTTCCCCAATCCACCACACATCCCTCCAGCTGCACGGCATCAACCATTTCCCCAAACCACCACACATCCCTCCAGCTGCACGGCATCAACCATTTCCCCAATCCACCACACATCCCTCCAGCTGCACGGCATCAACCATTTCCCCAATCCACCACACATCCCTCCAGCTGCATGGCATCAACCATTTCCCCAATCCACCACACACACCTATTAGTAATGTTTTGTCATTTCATTAACCAAGGACAACCCTAATAACAATAACAATAACAATAATACTAACAATGATAATACTAACAATAATAATACTACTAACAATGATAATAATAATAATACTAACAATAATAACAATAATAATAATAATAATAATAATAATAACAACAATAATAAAATGAACAATAATAACAACAACAATAATAATAATAATAACAATAATAACAACAACAATAATAATATCAATAGTAACACTAGCAATGATAATAATAATAATAACACTAGCAATGATAATAATAACAAGAATAATACTAACACTAACCATAATAATAACAACAATAATAATAACAACAATAATAATAATAATAACAAGAATAATAACAACAATAATAATAATAATAACAAGAATAATAACAACAACAATAATAATAATAATAATAATAATAACAATAATAACAATAATAACAATAATAATAATAATAATAATAATAATAACAGTAATAATAATAACAAGAATAATACTAACACTAACCATAATAATAACAACAATCATAACAACTATAATATTGATAATAATAATAATAACAATAATAATACTAACAATAATGATAATAATACTAACACCCAAACACCCAAACAAGGGCACTGCGTTCATCCACCTCTGGCCTGCTCGCCTCCCTACCACTGAAAGTAATCCCGCTCAGCCCAGTCAAAACTGTTCGCTGCCCTGGCCCCCAATGGTGGAACAAACTCCCTCACGACGCCAGGAAAGATCTGTTGGATATGATCGGATAATCAACCTTCCGGAGACACCTAAACCCCAAATACCTAGGATAATAATAATAATAATAATAATAATAATGGAATAAAATGAACAATAATAAATGTAAATGTAAATGCAATAATAATAGCAATAACAACAATAATAATAATAATAATAATAATAATAATAATAATAATAATAATAATAATAATAAAATGAACAATAATAACAACAATAATAATAACAACAATAATAATAATAATAATAATACTAACAACAACAAACTAATAATAGCACCAATAATAATAATAATAATAACAATAATAATACTAACAATAATGATAATACTACTAACAATAATAATAGCAACAATAATAATAATAATAATAATAAAACAATAATAATAATAACAATAATAATAATAACAACAATAATAATAATAATAATAACAATATTAATGATAATAACAATAATAATAATAATAATAATAATAATAGAACTAATAATAATAATAATAATAATAATAATAATAATAATAATAATAATAATAATAATAATAATAACAATAATAATAACAATAATAATAACAATAATAATAATAATAAAACAATAATAATAATAACAATATTAATGATAATAACAATAATAATAATAATAAACAATAATAATAATAACAATAATAATAATAACAACAATAATAATAATAATAATAATAAAAAACAATAATAATAATAACAATATGAATGATAATAACAATAATAATAATAATAAACAATAATAATAATAATAATAGATGGGTCTGAGTGTGAGCCGTCAGTCTGTCCATTGCATCAGCATGAGACTCTGCAGGGTTTCAGTCAGAGCCACAGTAATGAATGAGAATCACAGCCGGTCTGATGAGGCTGGTCGCTCTGATGTCAAAGTCACAGCGTTTGCGAGTGAAGGAGGTTTAGGATCATTAGAAAGAAGATTATCTGCAGAATGACTAATGGATGGAGGAGGAGAGAGGTGGATAAGAGTGGAGAGAGGTGAAAAGGAGAGGAGGAGATGAGAGGAGAGAAGAGGAGGTAGAGATGAGAGAAGAGGATATGAGCGCAGAGGGAGGAGAGGAGAGAGTAGTAGAGGAGAGAGTAGCATAGGAGAGGTGGAGAGGAGAGGGGGAAAAGAGAGGTGAAGAGGAGAGGAGAGAGTAGCAGAGGAGAGGTGGAGAGGAGAGGTGGAAAAGAGAGGTGAAGATGAGAGGAGAGAGTAGCAGAGGAGAGGTGGAGAGGAGAGGTGGAAAAGAGAGGTGAAGAGGAGAGGAGAGAGTAGCAGAGGAGAGGTGGAGAGGAGAAGAGAGAGATGGAGAGGAGAGGTGGAAAGGAGAGGAGATAGTAGGAGAGGAGAGGAGAGAGTAGGAGAGGAGATGTGGATAGAAGAGGAGAGAGGTGGAGAGGAGAGGTGGAAAGGAGAGAATAGGAGAGGAGAGGTGGATAGGAGAGGAGAGAGGTGGAGAGGAGAGGTGGAAAGGAGAGAATAGGAGAGGAGAGGTGGATAGGAGAGGAGAGAGGTGGAGAGGAGAGGGGAAGAGGAGAGGAGAGAGTAGGAGAGGAGAGGAGAGAGGTGGAGAGGAGAGGTGGAAAGGAGAGAATAGGAGAGGAGAGGTGGATAGGAGAGGAGAGAGGTGGAGAGGAGAGGGGAAGAGGAGAGGAGAGAGTAGGAGAGGAGAGGAGAGAGTAGGAGAGGAGATGTGGATAGAAGAGGAGAGAGGTGGAGAGGAGAGGTGGAAAGGAGAAAATAGGAGAGGAGAGGTGGATAGGAGAGGAGAGAGGTGGAGAGGAGAGGGGAAGAGGAGAGGAGAGAGTAGGAGAGGAGAGAGTAGGAGAGGAGATGTGGATAGAAGAGGAGAGAGGTGGAGAGGAGAGGTGGAAAGGAGAAAATAGGAGAGGAGAGGTGGATAGGAGAGGAGAGAGGTGGAGAGGAGAGGGGAAGAGGAGAGGAGAGAGTAGGAGAGAGAGGAGGGAGAGGAGATGTGGATAGAAGAGAGAGAGGTGGAGAGGAGAGGTGGAAAGGAGAGAATAGGAGAGGAGAGGTGGATAGGAGAGGAGAGAGAGAGGAGAGGTGAAGAGGAGAGGAGAGGAGAAGAGAGAGTAGGAGAGGAGAGGAGAGGAGAGGAGAGGAGAGGAGAGGAGAGGAGAGGAGAGGAGAGGAGAGGAGAGGAGAGGAGAGGAGAGGAGAGGAGAGGAGAGGAGAGGAGAGGAGAGGAGAGGAGAGGAGAGGAGAGGAGAGCAGCTTCCTGTCCTGCACAGTGCTGTGTGCTATTAGGACTGCATGGTATGTCATAGGGTCCCTGCTCCACACTAGTGTGTGTGTGTGTGTGTGTGTGTGTGTGTGTGTGTGTGTGTGTGTGTGTGTATGTGTGTGTGCGCTCCCTGTCCCTCTCTGACTACCATTAGGACTGCATGGTATGTCATAGGGTCCCTGCTCCACACTAGTGTGTGTGTGTGTGTGTATGTATGTGTGTGCGCTCCCTGTGCCTCTCTGACTACCATTAGGACTGCATGGTATGTCATAGGGTCCCTGCTCCACACTAGTGTGTGTGTGTGTGTGTATGTGTGTGTGCGCTCCCTGTCCCTCTCTGACTACCATTAGGACTACATGGTATGTCATAGGGTCCCTGCTCCACACTGGTGTGTGTGTGTGTGTGTATGTGTGTGTGTGTGCGCTCCCTGTCCCTCTCTGACTACCATTAGGACTGCATGGTATGTCATAGGGTCCCTGCTCCACACTAGTGTGTGTGTGTGTGTGTGTGTATGTGTGTGCGCTCCCTGTCCCTCTCTGACTACCATTAGGACTGCTGTATGAGGGGGAACAGGGATGGATCATCTCTGGACGTTTAGAATCACAACGGGGGAATGGCTGCAGTATAACGGCGGACTGAGGTGAAGCCGTGACCCCCGTGACCCCAGGGCTGATTCATGCCTGGAATAACAACTGACAGGATGGTTCTCTTCTCTCCTCTGGATTTCATTAACACTCTGAGGTCCTGAGTGATGAGGGGCTGGCCAAAGATAATGCCTGAAGAGAAATCCGGTTGGGCTAGATGGGTACAGGACGATTGTGGAGGAAGAAAGAGGAATTTTTGGATTGGATAGCGAGGCTGTTTTAAAGTTAAATACTACCTCCTCTGGTGAAATGCACTGTGCTTAGGTGTGACATTTCAAATGAATTAACAGGAACATGTTTTTGGTTGTTGTCCCGCTGTGAGAAGCCATCACGGTTTTTCCAAAGGCAGACAGTGTAAACAACATTCAGCAGGAGATCACTGCCTCTTCTGTGAAAGAGCTCTCTGAGTTTCTGAAAGCTGTTTTTATGAATGGCCTGTCTGAGTACTGTCATTATGAATGGTCTTTCTGAGTACTGTCATTATGAATGGTCTGTCTGAGTACTGTCATTATGAATGGTCTGAGTACTGTCATTATGAATGGTCTGTCTGAGTACTGTCATTATGAATGGTCTGAGTACTGTCATTATGAATGGTCTGTCTGAGTACTGTCATTATGAATGGTCTGTCTGAGTACTGTCATTATGAATGGTCTGTCTGAATACTGTCATTATGAATGGTCTGTCTGAGTACTGTCATTATGAATGGTCTGAGTACTGTCATTATGAATGGTCTGTCTGAGTACTGTCATTATGAATGGTCTGAGTACTGTCATTATGAATGGTCTGAGTACTGTCATTATGAATGGTCTGTCTGAGTACTGTCATTATGAATGGTCTGAGTACTGTCATTATGAATGGTCTGTCTGAGTACTGTCATTATGAATGGTCTGTCTGAGTACTGTCATTATGAATGGTCTGTCTGAGTACTGTCATTATGAATGGTCTGTCTGAGTACTGTCATTATGAATGGTCTGTCTGAATACTGTCATTATGAATGGTCTGAGTACTGTCATTATGAATGGTCTGTCTGAGTACTGTCATTATGAATGGTCTGTCTGAATACTGTCATTATGAATGGTCTGAATACTGTCATTATGAATGGTCTGTCTGAGTACTGTCATTATGAATGGTCTGAGTACTGTCATTATGAATGGTCTGTCTGAGTACTGTCATTATGAATGGTCTGAGTACTGTCATTATGAATGGTCTGAGTACTGTCATTATGAATGGTCTGTCTGAGTACTGTCATTATGAATGGTCTGAGTACTGTCATTATGAATGGTCTGTCTGAGTACTGTCATTATGAATGGTCTGTCTGAGTACTGTCATTATGAATGGTCTGTCTGAGTACTGTCATTATGAATGGTCTGTCTGAGTACTGTCATTATGAATGGTCTGTCTGAATACTGTCATTATGAATGGTCTGAGTACTGTCATTATGAATGGTCTGTCTGAGTACTGTCATTATGAATGGTCTGTCTGAATACTGTCATTATGAATGGTCTGTCTGAATACTGTCATTATGAATGGTCTGAGTACTGTCATTATGAATGGTCTGTCTGAGTACTGTCATTATGAATGGTCTGTCTGAATACTGTCATTATGAATGGTCTGTCTGAGTACTGTCATTATGAATGGTCTGTCTGAATACTGTCATTATGAATGGTCTGTCTGAATACTGTCATTATGAATGGTCTGTCTGAATACTGTCATTATGAATGGTCTGTCTGAGTACTGTCATTATGAATGGTCTGTCTGAATACTGTCATTATGAATGGTCTGTCTGAATACTGTCATTATGAATGGTCTGTCTGAGTACTGTCATTATGAATGGTCTGTCTGAGTACTGTCATTATGAATGGTCTGTCTGAGTACTGTCATTATGAATGGTCTGTCTGAATACTGTCATTATGAATGGTCTGTCTGAATACTGTCATTATGAATGGTCTGTCTGAGTACTGTCATTATGAATGGTCTGAGTACTGTCATTATGAATGGTCTGTCTGAGTACTGTCATTATGAATGGTCTGAGTACTGTCATTATGAATGGTCTGAGTACTGTCATTATGAATGGTCTGTCTGAGTACTGTCATTATGAATGGTCTGAGTACTGTCATTATGAATGGTCTGTCTGAGTACTGTCATTATGAATGGTCTGTCTGAGTACTGTCATTATGAATGGTCTGTCTGAGTACTGTCATTATGAATGGTCTGTCTGAGTACTGTCATTATGAATGGTCTGTCTGAATACTGTCATTATGAATGGTCTGAGTACTGTCATTATGAATGGTCTGTCTGAGTACTGTCATTATGAATGGTCTGTCTGAATACTGTCATTATGAATGGTCTGTCTGAATACTGTCATGAATGGTCTGTCTGAGTACTGTCATTATGAATGGTCTGTCTGAGTACTGTCATTATGAATGGTCTGTCTGAATACTGTCATTATGAATGGTCTGTCTGAGTACTGTCATTATGAATGGTCTGTCTGAATACTGTCATTATGAATGGTCTGTCTGAATACTGTCATTATGAATGGTCTGTCTGAATACTGTCATTATGAATGGTCTGTCTGAGTACTGTCATTATGAATGGTCTGTCTGAATACTGTCATTATGAATGGTCTGTCTGAATACTGTCATTATGAATGGTCTGTCTGAGTACTGTCATTATGAATGGTCTGTCTGAGTACTGTCATTATGAATGGTCTGTCTGAATACTGTCATTATAAATGGTCTGTCTGAATACTGTCATTATGAATGGTCTGAGTACTGTCATTATGAATGGTCTGTCTGAATACTGTCATTATGAATGGTCTGTCTGAGTACTGTCATTATGAATGGTCTGTCTGAGTACTGTCATTATGAATGGTCTGTCTGAGTACTGTCATTATGAATGGTCTGTCTGAATACTGTCATTATGAATGGTCTGTCTGAGTACTGTCATTATAGACGGTCTACCCCATCCCTCCATCCCTCTACCCATCCCTCTACCCATCCCTCTACCCATCCCTCTACCCATCCCTCTACCCATCCCTCTACCCATCCCTCTACCCATCCCTCTACCCATCCCTCTACCCATCTCTCTACCCACCCCTCTACCCATCCCTCCATCCCTCTACCCATCAGTCTACCCATCCCTCTACCCATCCCTCCATCCCTCTACCCATCCCTCTACCCATCCCTCCATCCCTCTACCCATCCCTCTACCCACCCCTCTACCCATCCCTCCATCCCTCTACCCATCCCTCTACCCATCCCTCTACCCATCCCTCCATCCCTCTACCCATCCCTCTACCCATCCCTCTACCCATCCCTCCATCCCTCCACCCATCCCTCTACCCATCCCTCTACCCATCCCTCTACCCATCCCTCTACCCATCCCTCTACCCA
>NW_025745963.1:120000-122500 GCF_021184085.1 Oncorhynchus gorbuscha | reverse complement strand
GAGAGGAGAGGAGAGGAGAGGAGAGGAGAGGGAGAGGAGAGGAGAGGAGAGGAGAGGAGAGAGAGAGAGGAGAGGAGAGGAAAGGGAGAGGAGAGGGAGGAGAGAGGAGATGAGAGGAGAGGAGAGGAGAGGAGAGGAGAGGAGAGGAGAGGAGAGGAGAGGGAGAGGAGAGGAGAGGAAAGGAGAGGAGAGGAGAGGAGAGGAGAGGAGAGGAGAGGAAAGGATATGAGAGGAGAGGAGAGGAGAGGAAAGGCAGGGAGAGGAGATGAGAGGAGAGGAGAGGAGAGGAGAGGAAAGGCAGGGGAGAGGAGATGAGAGGAGAGGAGAGGGAGGGGAGAGGAGAGGAGAGGAGAGGAAAAGGAGGGGAGAGGAGAAGAGAGGAGAGGAGAGGAGATGAGAGGAGAGGAGAGGAAAGGCAGGGGAGAGGAGATGAGAGGAGAGGAGAGGGAGGGGAGAGGAGAGGAGAGGAGATGAGGGGAGAGGAGAGGAGAGGAGGGAGGGGAGAGGAGAGGAGGGGAGGGAGAGGAGAGGAGAGGGAGGGGAGGGAGGGGAGGGAGGGGAGGGGAGGGAGGGGAGGGGAGGGGAGAGGGAGAAGAGAGGAGAGGAGAGGAGAGGAGAGGAGAGGAGAGGAGAGGGAGGGGAGGGAGAGGAGAGGAGAGGAGAGGAGAGGAGAGAGAGGAGAGGAGAGGAGAGGAGAGGGGAGAGGGAGAGGAGAGGAGAGGAGAGGAAAGGGAGAGGAGAGGAGAGGAGAGGAGAGGAGAGAGGAGAGGAGAGGAGAGGAGAGGAGAGGAGAGGAGAGGGGAGAGGAGAGGAGAGGAGAGGAGAGGAGAGGAGAGGAGAGGAGAGGAGAGGAGAGGAGAGGAAAGAGAGAGGAGAGGGAGAGGAGATGAGAGGAGAGGAGAGGAGAGGAAAGGGAGAGGAGAGGAGAGGAGAGGAGAGGAGAGGAGAGGAGAGGAGAGGAGAGGAGAGGAGGGAGAGGAGAGGAGAGGAGAGGAGAGGAAAGGCAGGGGAGAGGATATGAGAGGAGAGGAGAGGAGAGGAAAGGCAGGGGAGAGGAGATGAGAGGAGAGGAGAGGAGAGGAGAGGAAAGGCAGGGGAGAGGAGAGGAGAGGAGAGGAGAGGGAGGGGAGAGGAGAGGAGAGGAGAGGAAAAGGAGGGGAGAGGAGAAGAGAGGAGAGGAGAGGAGAGGAGATGAGGGGAGAGGAGAGGAAAGGCAGGGGAGAGGAGATGAGAGGAGAGGAGAGGGAGGGGAGAGGAGAGGAGAGGAGAGGAGAGGAGAGGAGAGGAGAGGAGAGAGGAGAGGAGAGGAGAGAGAGAGGAGAGGAGAGGAGAGGAGAGGAGAGGAGAGGAAAAGGAGGGGAGAGGAGAGGAGAGGAGAGGAGAGAAGGGAGGGAGAGGAGGGGAGAGGAGAGGAGAGGAGAGGGGAGAGGAGAGGAGAGGAGAGGAAATGAGGGGAGAGGAGAGGAGAGGAGAGGAGGGGAGGGGAGAGGAGGGGAGAGGAGAGGAGAGGAAAGGGAGAGGAGAGGAGAGGAGAGGAGAGGAGAGGAGAGGAGAGGAGATGAGAGGAGAGGAAAGGGAGAGGAGAGGAGAGGAGATGAGAGGAGCGGAAAGGGAGGGAGGGGAGAGGAGGGGAGAGGAGAGGAGAGGAGAGGGAGAGGAGAGGAGAGGAGAGGAAGGGGAGGGGAGAGGAGAGGAGAGGAGAGGAGAGGAGAGGGAGAGGAGAGGAGAGAGAGAGAGAGGAGAGGAGAGGAGAGGAGAGGAGAGGAGAGGAGAGGAGAGGAAAGGGAGGGGAGAGGAGAAGAGAGGAGAGGAGAGGAGAGGAGATGAGAGGAGAGGAAAGGGAGAGGAGAGGAGAGGAGAGGAGAGGAGAGGAGAGGAGAGGAGAGGAGAGGAGAGGAGAGGAGAGAGGAGGGAAAGGGGAGAGGAGAGGAGAGGAGAGGAGAGGAGGGGGGAGGGGAGGGGAGGGGAGAGGAGAGGAGAGGAGAGGAGAGGAGAGGAGAGGAGAGGAGAGGAGAGGAGAGGAAAAGGAGGGGAGAGGAGAAGAGAGGAGAGGAGAGGAGAGGAGATGAGAGGAGAGGAAAGGGAGAGGAGAGGAGAGGAGAGGAGAGGAGAGGAGAGGAGAGGAGAGGAGAGGAGAGGAGAGGAGAGGAGAGGAAAAGGAGGGGAGAGGAGAAGAGAGGAGAGGAGAGGAGAGGAAAGGGAGAGGAGAGGAGAGGAGAGGAGAGGAGAGGAGAGGAGAGGAGAGGAGAGGAGAGGAGAGGAGAGGAGAGGAGAGGAGAGGAAAGGCAGGGGAGAGGAGAGAGAGGAGAGGAGAGGAGAGGAAAAGGAGGGGAGAGGAGAAGAGAGGAGAGGAAAGGCAGGGGAGAGGAGATGAGAGGAGAGGAGAGGAGAGGAGAGGAAAGGCAGGGGAGAGGAGATGAGAGGAGAGGAGAGGGAGGGGAGAGGAGAGGAGAGGAGAGGAAAAGGAGGGGAGAGGAGAAGAGAGGAGAGGAGAGGAGAT